>NW_028234417.1:8225649-8233149 GCF_977035675.1 Penaeus japonicus | reverse complement strand
ACACGGTCATCGATTCCGAGTTTGTGTGTCGGGGGGGGGGGTCATCTTCCTATTCTGAAGTAGTTTCTGGCTTTCTGAGACTCACTTGCAAGGTCGGTGCCAGACTCTATGGTCATGGTCATGAAGGAATAAGACACGATTGTGGAGGTTCATCAAACCTCCATGACATATCTTGCTGAAGCAGAAAGGAACGAATCCAGAGGGTTGTCCAGACTGTGCTCCCCTCACGGGATTTTTCTTAAAATATTTATTTTGTTTGTTTTATTGAGTTACCCCTTTTTAGTTTTCTGTATGTTTACGATTATTTTAATTACCAGTATCGCTTATATACAGTTCTTGCCGATGTTTTATGAATCGTTTTTATTATTTGTATTTTATGAATATTATTTTGAATTAGAACTTTAATAGCATCAAATAATTCGACTTTTTTTCTGAAGGAATTATTTGATCGTTCTTTTTATACTAATTTTTATTCGGTAGCTTATTTTATGTTTCTTTACTTATCAAAATATAGTTAAATTTATTCTTTTTCAATCATTATTAATATTGAATTTTATATAATTGAATTTGGCACTTATTTCTTTATTTTACGGACGTCTGTGACGTCATGCTTGTGGGTGTCCCGTTTTTATTTCTTTTATATTAATTGTTTAAAATGTTTTACTTCGCCAATGGTTTCCTTTTATGTATAGAATGATGTTTTTAATTTATATTGATTTTAATTATTTGTACTTTTGTTTTGTATTTTAACCTGTATGTTGTGACGTCACTATGAGGGGTATATAAACACCCGCTCTGACACCAATAAAGGAGTACTATCTGGACTTTTGCTTGTGCTTGAAACCCTTTGGATTACTGCAGCTACAGACGAGACCTGACCTAAGGTTGTACCGAGCCCTCTTACATTACTTGCCTAGGTTACATTTGCTGGACGTTGTCTATTGTTTTTATTAGTTTATGTTTCTGATTGCTCGAAGTTCCCTCAGGACTTCGTGTTGCTTGACCCCTTCAGGGTGTTTTATCATCTCTTTTTATTCGCGAGGTCACTATTATTACTGTCACTTTGAATTTTAGTCTTTTTTTTTGCTTATTTTTACGTCTTACCGTAATATTTTACTTACGTAAGGCCTTTTGCCACGACGGTACATTTGCTGTACCGTTTCAGTTTTCTCGGAGCCTTCTGCTCACTCATTTGCTTTTACGTTGCCCTTTTATTTTATTATAGTGACTTCCCGTTTTATTCTTTGCATTTTTTGTTTTATTGCTTTTATTATTAGGCCGAGCCATAAAGACCTTTTAAAGAGTGACTCAGCTCATGGTACACCCACGAATAGATGTTGATGGGATCTCGGGGAGTTATGCCCGCTACCACTTTTCTAATGACTCTCTGAGATTCGTAGACTTTGAGGAGTGAACGGGACCCTTCAATACTGGTCCCTAAGCCTTTTCCTGCCTCACAAGTGGCTCTAATTCGCCTCACGAACTGTGGGTACGATATCTCGGGCTCCTCATGACAGATGTATACCTTACAGTACCACATTCTTTTTGGTGGACAGCGGTGGTGATGTACTTGAGTTTTATGAGCTTTTCTCGTATGAGTTATACTGAAAGGTCTTTATGTGCTGAGAATGTCCAGCACAATTAGTTTCTTTCCTGGTAGGCTATATAACTGATGTTTGTAACCTCTCATGAGGATATTGGAGAGCCACAGTTATATCATATGATTCTGTCATGCTATCTTTTCCAGATTTTCAGGGTAGCTAGTAATTCTGTAGTTTTACAAGAGCAGTCTCTGTTTCAGCATAATTCCTTCTTTTTACAGAGTTCGATGTATATGTGTCACTAATAACTGCTCGCCTAGTTCTGATTTTTGTGGCTCTCGTTAGGTTCAGGGAAACTTTTATATGCTCTTTTGTATACCTGACCTGTTTGTTCCCACAGGTGTTACTCGAAATTATCATTTCGTTACCAGTGCTGTGTATACGTTTATGAAGTGCTACATTCGTTCATGTGCTATGAAAGTCTTTTTGTGAAAATTATTTTTAGTGCAGTGCAGTGACGTATTATTTAAGTGCAAATCAGTGTGAAGCGTTCATCTAATCAGAGTGTTTTTATAGTGTCGCTTTCGGTGATAGACTTCAGTGCTTTTCTGACTTTCTGACAAGTGCAAGTATACCTTGTCTTGCAGTGCTGGACACGGACGTGTAAGGGGCATAGCAGACTATGCCTAAAGTCCGATCAAGACTGCATCGTAGAAACGACCAAGCAGTTCTTCAGAGGAATCTACGGTCATCAAGCCAACCCAACTCTCGTGGCCAGTCACCACCTAGTTTAGCTTCAGAAAGTACTGACCTACCCATTATTGTTGCTGCTTCCTGTCCCGACGTGAGGCAAGCTGTGAATGTTATGGAGGAAGAAATCACCATGTTCTCGCAAATCCTGGAAAAGATCGAGGCCCTTTCTGCCGATCTACAGGAAGTCAAGAGCCAGACACAACAGTTTAGTGAAAGACTTCTTAGGCAGGAGGAGGTGACACGCCAGCAGAGGGAGCCAGACCCTGAACATAATGAACAACCTGAAGGTGATCAGCGGCTGCAAGAACAAATTAGAACACTACAGCGGCTGTTAGCAGAGAGAGAGCGTGAACTGGAAAATGAAAGGCAAAGAGCTGGAAGTCGAGAAGCCGCACAGCCAGCTGACCCTCAGCCCTCATGCAGCAATGGTTTTCGCTGTTATGAAGCAAGAGCGTCATCCTCACAACATCCACAGCCATATCCACGGAGTCGCCCACCTACACCTGAACTTCCTGAGTTGATGGAAGTTTGCGGAAGACAGCAACAACACTCAGGAGAAAGGCAGGCTAACCCCTCAGTCCAACCACATTTTGCATGCGGAAGACCTGCTTTACCTCAAGGAGCTACCCAGAGTGTCTCTTATATTGTGGCGAGGGAATCCGTGCCTAATTTCAAAGGTGACACCTCAGCGTCACAGCCGCTAAAGAAAAATCAAGAAATTGAGGGCTGGATCCGCTCCATAGAGAACTTGGTAAAGCCACCCACCAGTGAGGCATACATCCAGGCTGCCCGAGCTAACTGTCGTGGCCCAGCGGAGCTTATCATTAACTCTGCCCTTTTCGACCAAATTCAGGACTGGGCAACCTTCAAGGCCTCTCTGCGGACCAAGTTCCGTGGTACTTACACTTCAGCAGACTTTTACAAAGTTCTGTATGAGAACCAAATGGCTGCTGGTCAGGCTCCTATGGATTTTTATATTCAGCTTGAAGGGTCAATTTATCAAGGTTACCGTGACCATAAAGAAGCCATTGGGGATCCTTCTGAGCTAATTCGTCGGGTATTCCTTTCTGGAATACCAGCTTGGCTTAGGGACTTCCTTGCCTTGAAGGAAGATTGTTCCCCAATGCAACTGGCCGAAACTGCACAACGGATATGGAACTCCCGCAATGGTATATATCATGGCAAGTCATCATTACGTCATCAGTCTCCAAATGACTTTGATGATCCAGGCCATCGATACCCTAATCGTCCACCACGAGCTCGGGACATATCCGCCTTCCCATTAGCAGCAAACCGAGCTGAACCAATGCCATCACGTGAACGGTTTTGTGAGTATCATAGAACTGCCACTCATGACATTTCTGAGTGCCGCGCAGCAGCCTCCTCTTCTGCAAAGACCAGAGCATCACCTTCCCGCTTGCTTACCTGCTTCCGCTGTCAAAGACCGGGCCACTTTGCTAGAGAGTGCCCCTTTCAATCTAGCCAGTATGGCAGAGCTCCCAGCCCCACTGGCGAATCTTCGACTAGGAGCACAAGCCACGGTCGGTACCCAGACAACCCTACCAATTTCCACAGTGACTGCCCCAGGGCCCATGGGAAGACCACTTGTGGGACTCAATGTTAATGGACGAATTCTACTATGTTTTCTTGATACAGGGTCAGCTGTCACCCTTATCAAGCCCAGTGCTGCTTTACGTATTGATCCTCATGATAAGCTTAGATGTAGGAGCCCAACAAAGGCACTTCGAGGGGTAACAGGTCAACCTATTTACACCACATCTGAAGTTACCCTCAGCTTTCACCTTGATGAGAACTTGACCATTAAGCATCAGGCAAGCCTAGTGGATGTTTCTTACCCTGGCGATATTCTCTTAGGAATGGACCTACTCCACAGAATTGATTTCAGCCTTTCATCTGATGCTAGCACTAACTGCGCAGTGCTCACTATGGAGGGACGTGTGTTCTCTGTAGTGTATACTGATACTGATTCCCTTAAAGTCTGCTCATCCACATGCACCAAGAAACTGTCGCCCACAGAAGAGGTTGCCAGTGTCGAGACCATCACAGAGCCTGACCAAGATACCGGGAGAGTGTCTACAATACACCTTCTTCACAAGACAGAGATTCCGCCTCATTCGGGATGCTTTCTGGATGGTTGCATCGCTCGCCCCGGCCCAGCAGACGGTGATGTTATGGTAACTCCAACAGTAGCAGAGACGTTAGTGGTACCATTTACAGTTACCACCGTTAAGAGTCGCCGTTGTTCTGTGTGGGCTGTGAATTCCTCACCAAGACCACTCACCCTCCACAATGGCACTCGCCTCGGTATGGCTGAGCCAATTGAAGCCATCTACAGTAGTACCTTGTCACCGCAGGAATCTCAGACACCCCCAGCAGAAGCCGTCGCCAGGACTAGCAGTTGCCCTGTCGAGGCAGGTTTCTCTGAAGAAAGTGATCTGAAGGACTCGGATTTTGACTGGGAGGAAGATGCCTTTGATCACTTCTATGGTGTAGAGGACTTTGGTTATGATAGTGACCTGGAGGTTGAGCAAGCTGAGCTACCACCCTCCATTGCTATCTCTGCCTGTGAAGCTGCTGATATCTTTGAGGTAGAGCCTGTAGAAGACACTGAATTCCAACCAGATTTGAGCCACCTTGATGACACCCAGCGCCATGATTTCACACAGGTTCTCTGTCGTTATAGGAGTCTTTTCAGTGGTGGTGAGGAGACGGTTGGTCTTGTGCCTGGCATCAAGCACCAGATTGACACTGGTGATGCCCAACCCGTTCGTATACGGCAGTGGAGGTTACCCCAGTCAACTCGACAAGTAATTAAGGAACAATGCAACTCCATGCTCCGAGCAGGTGTTATCGAGGCTTCAACATCCCCTTGGTTGAGTCCAGTAGTCTTGGTGAAAAAGAAGGGTGGTGCACTTCGATTCTGTGTTGACTATCGTGGACTCAATGCTGTGACAAAGGGTGACTCTTATCCACTGCCTCGAATTGATGAGTTGATTGATGAATTGGGACCCAAGAGTATTTTCACAACCCTGGATGCACGTGCTGCATATTGGAGCGTAGAAGTGGAGCCCTCGGATAGACCAAAAACCGCTTTCTCTGATGGGTATAGGCTCTTCCAGTTTTGTCGCCTTCCTTTTGGCTTATCTACCGCTCCTACTACGTTCCAACGAACCATGAATGTTGTGTTGTCATCAGTGCTAGGACGTCATACCTTAGCCTATCTGGATGATGTAATCATCTATAGCAGCAACTTTGCTCAGCATCTAAAAGATCTCGAGGAGACCCTACAACTGCTTTCCAAAGCAGGTCTAAAGCTGAATGTCCAAAAATGCCAGTTTGCCGCCACAACAATTGACTTCCTTGGCTTCACAATATCACCGGAAGGAGTGTCACCAAACCGTGAGAAGGTGTTTGCTATATCCCAGACACCACCACCCCGGACAGTCAGAGAAGTTCGACGGTTCCTAGGTGCTACAGGGTTCTTTCGGAAACATATACCAGGATATGCAACCCTGGCATCACCTTTACATCTTTTGCTAAAGAAGCACCAAACTTGGAGTTGGGGACCAGAACAGCAAGCAGCTTTTGAGACTCTGAAAGAAAAGCTTACTTCAGCACCAGTTCTACGTCAACCTGACTTTTCTAAAGAGTTTGAACTCCACACAGATGCCTCTAAGATAGCTCTTGGTGCTTGCCTCATGCAGCGGGATGGTACAGAAACCCCTCATGCAGTAGCTTATTACAGTAGGAAGTTACGAGATGCCGAGACCCGTTACCTGGTCATTGATATGGAGGCTCTTGCTGTTGTGGAGGGAGTAAGGGTGTTCGACTCTTACCTGTATGGGAGGCACTTTATAGTGTATACCGATCACCGCCCACTTGTATACGTTTTCTCAAGGAAAACCAAATCGCCCAGGATGACCAGGTTCGCTCATGATTTATCATTTTATAACTTTACTATACGCTACAAAGAAGGGCCTACAAATTTCGTTCCAGACCTCCTATCTCGTCAAATAGCCCATCTCAAGATTACTGAACTTTCTCCTGAGAAACTTGCAGAGGAGCAGAAAGCTGACCCCCAACTTGCTGATATTCGACGGTACTTGTCTGATGGAACATTACCAAAGAAAAAGCTGCCACTTCCACTTAGCGATTTTGAATTAAAAGATGATGTTATCTATCGACTAAGGCACTTCCCAGATCGTATCTGCTACCAGCTCGTTGTACCACAAAATCTGAGGAATTCTGCCATGAAAGCAGCACATTTACCCCCACTAGCTTCACATCCGGGCATACATCGAACATTCCAAAATGCCAGGTCGATGTTCTACTGGCCAAACATGCTTAAAAGTGCCCGGCAGTATGTGGAAGGCTGTGAGATTTGCCAGCAATCTCGTAGCCAACAGAAAGTGCCAATGGCTGAAACTCCATTAGCAAAGTTTCCATTAGAGCGTGTCTCTATGGATATAATGGACTTTGGCCCAAGTGTTCCTGTCCGATGGGCCTTAACTATACTCGACCAACACTCACGGTACATCCAGATAGTCCCACTAAGGAAGATCACTGCAGCAAATGTTCACCGGGCATTCCTCGATCATTGGGTTACCATTTTTGGCCCACCGAGAGTGATTCAAACAGACAATGGGGTCCAGTTTGTCAGCCGCCTGTTCCGAGAACTGACTGAGATGATGCATGCTACTAACCATTATACCATTCGCTACCATCCTCAAGCAAATGGAATGGTGGAACGAACCAATCGTGTGGTCAAATCCGCTCTCACCACTCTGGTAGGCAGTCGTCCAAGAGCATGGTATCAATTCATCCCGGAACTACGATTGCAAATCAATTCTGCTCTCCATAGGTCAACAGGTGAGCAACCTCTGTATTTGCTCACTGGCCGACATGCAAACTTCCCCATCGGTCTCACCAATGAAGCCGTGTTTGCAGAGAACATCAATCTTCAGGAGCGACTGCAAGAAGCACGCCGTGCAGCTGTGGAGGCCTCAAAGGAAGCTCGTTCTACCTATGGAGCCTACTACGACCGTGACAAGAAGATTGATTTCCAGCCAGTAGAAGGTTCTATAGTATGGTACTTTGAGCACCGACATCACATGGGAGGTTTACCTCCTTTGGTTGGGAAATGGCGCGGTCCTGTCCGGATTATCAAGCGTTTGGGTCCAGTGTC
>NW_028234417.1:8218149-8220649 GCF_977035675.1 Penaeus japonicus | reverse complement strand
CCTCAGCAAAAAGCCTTTTGAGCAACGCTATTTGCTAACAGTTGAATGCCGTGGTCGGTCGGCATCACAGAGCGGAAGTTTGCAGCTGACAGCAGTTGCGACTTGGGAGTAGCCTTAGCTTGACAAGAGAAGAATTTATAAAACCTGGGTTAAATGAGTGTTTCACAAGAGATGTACGACACAACATACGATCAAGAAATCAAAATTATATTCAGTGAGAAAATGAAATGTTTTAGAAAAGAAATAGCAGCCATTGATGGCATGGACTTAGTACCGTGATAGGATGAGACGGGAATCAAAGTCTGGTGAGACGATGATTAATGTTTTCTTGGAAATCTGGGACATTGCTTTATGATATCCGGTTGCAGCGTGTTCAGGTAATGTTAACGCTTTGCTGCTACAGTGACATACGCTAGAACACGTGATTATATCAAACGAATATAGGATATTTTTGGAATTCAAGAAAAGACATAATTTCGAAGAAAAAAAAAAAAAGTATTCGCCGATTGCTTCTCAGTTTCCAAAATGTATTGATGTTTCCCTCGAAAAAAAAACAAAAAAACTATCCAATGTGAATATCAGATATAAGGATTAATTAGTTATTCCTAACGTTAACACACACAGAGGATCCGAATGCCCATTATTTGTAGAAGTAGGTATGGAAATGAGTATGAGTGAAAATTTTATTGTATTTGGTTTGTTTATTTCAGTATTATCAAAGCATATTTTTTTATTATGTATTTCCTTACTGGATTTTGATTTTATATATCTTTGCGATTTCAGTTATTATATTTGTGTTTTTTATTACATTTGATATGCAGAAGTTGTTATAAGTTCTGTATATCTATACATTGGCATATGCTTTCACATATCGTTAATCTTATTAATATGATGTATATATGATTGTGCTTATCTGCTTTCATTTTAAAATTCAAATTGTTGTAAGTATATCCCTACGTACATGAAAATTAAATTGTGATTCTAAATCTTTCCCAGAAGAGAAATTATGCATAATAGAAAAGGAATAGTTTAGAATAATGCATTGAGAAAGAGAAGCGAGGGAGTACGATTGAATGAAAGAGAGCGATATTATCTTTATAGATGCGCTAAAAGAGAAAGCGAGAGAGAGTGAGAGAGAGAGAGAGAAATAGATGCATAAACAGAGAAAGAGAGAGAGAGAGGGAGAAAAATATAAATAGATGTTTAAACAGAAAGAGAGAGATATGAGCAAATAGGGCCAGGGAGAAAAAGAGAAGAAGATATAATAAATAGGTACATAGAGAGAGAGAGAGAGAGAGATGAGTAAATAGGGCCAGGCAGAACTGGAGAGAGAAAGATATAAATCTGTACATAAACAGAGAGAGAAAAAGAGAAAGAGAGAGCGAGCAAGAAAGCGAGATAGAAGAGACAGCTGAAGAGCTAAACATACATTCATAAAGAACAGAACAGAGGGATCTCAGTTCGGGGAAAATCTCTCAAGGAACAGCCACAAACTAACACAGATATAGATATTATTCAAAGGTTTTGAAACTTCTTCTTTACAGGTACACTTTTATGATACCGTGTGTGTGTGTGTGTGTGTGTGTGTGTGTGTGTGTGTGTGTGTGTTGCTATAGAGCAACCATTGCCATTAAACTTACATGATCAAAAAAAAAGAAAAAAGAAAAAAAACAACAAAAAAAACACGAAAAAGTATTTTCAGAGGGGAGTAAAGAATAAAAGTTTATGAACATACGAGTGACTTCTCTTACGCTTCACAAATAAATAATGCGGTTCTGTTCGAGCCTGAAGCATCACCTTCTAGAAGTTAGAAGTTAGAAGTTAGAAGTTTTAGAAATTTCGAAGTTAAGAAAAAAAAAATGTTACGGAAATAGACAATAGTATAAATGATAATAAAGTTGAATATTAGATTACTCTTGGTTGTAGCTTGTTTAAACGCTTCTAAGAAGTGGATAAAAAACAAGAATTCTTCATTAAAGATTTACGTAGTTTGACTGATGGGCAATTGAAGAAAATGCATTAATTATTTCATGCTCCCAAAATGACTTTTCCAAGAACCTTTAAAAAAAAGAACATATGTGTTTTTATACCATATAGTTCTCGTATGAAATAAAGTAGCCTGTTACGCAGGAACAGATTTAAAAAAATAAATAAATAAATAAAAAAAAGTGAGAAATGGGTAAAACTAGTAACGTTAGGGAACAAAGAGAGAAAAAAAAGCCATTTGTTGTTTTCGAATAGATATATATTCCGAATATTTTTGTTTCACGACTTATTGTTACTAGATGGAAGAAAGAAAGGAAAAAAAAGGTGAAAACATGTCTATGTTTCTGGCCATAATTTGTGAGTTTCCATAAAGAGAGTGTGTAGAAATATCCAGTTTATCTTTTTTCCAAATTCGTTTTTTTAGGAAAATATAAAAAATAAAAACGAAAAAAAAAATATATATATTAACTGGGAGAGCATACGTAAGGGGGAAGGGCGAAAAAAATGTGAAAAT
>NW_028234417.1:8205649-8208149 GCF_977035675.1 Penaeus japonicus | reverse complement strand
GAAAAGAAATTAATTAATGTACCACAGGTTGTACAATTGGCAGATATTGCAAATTGTACCGCAGGTGGTACACATGGTGGTTAACGTAATAATTATTCTTTCTCATGATCTCTTTCTTGAAGTATTACATTACGAAATAAGGGAGAATTCTATGACAATATACCGAGTGTAATCATTCAAATACAGATGAACATTCGCGGAAACAATTTTGATCTTATACTTATTAGGAGGATGAAATATGCCTCAAACAATCGTTTTGTCAATTGCACACACAGATACATACAAAGCGAGCGAGCAAAAAAGAGAGAGAGAGAGAGAGAGAGAGAGAGAGAGAAGAGAGACGAAAGAAAGAGAGAGAGACATATATATATATATATATATATATAGAGAGAGAGAGAGAGAGAGAGAGAGAGAGAGAGAGAGAGAGAGAGAGAGAGAGAGAGAGAGAGAGAGAGAGAGAGAGAGAGAGAGAGAGAGAGAGAGAGGGAGAGAGAGAGAGAGAGACTTAGAGAGAAGAAAGAAAGAGAGAGAAAGAGACAGAGAAAGAGAAAGAGAGAGAAGAAGAAAAAAAAAAACTTGTTACACTAAGCAATACACATTAGAATAAAGCGCTACCACACGTTTAATGGGACTCACTAAATTCCATACACATTTACTATAGAATGATTTGTATTGAGTGGACCAGTAATCCCCCCCCCCCCCTTTTTCCCCGAGGACCTTCCTGTCGCAATCGCAAATATTGATTCGTTTGTCGAATCGTGAGATTGAATACGATCTTAATCTATTAGTGCGGTGGATAATATTAATAACATTCTAGTAGGGGAATTATTTTTTCTTACCGTGATTGCAATCGGCATGATGACCATTGCAATAATGGATGTAGGGATTTTTTTATGCATATGTTTTTAAATGTATGGAACACTAGATGTTAAAACGTCGATTTTTTTTTATATATTTGAAACATGAATCGGTAAGATATTTTCCATGAAGTAACTATGATTTCCTAGCAACATTCTGTGATCCATTCCTTAACACCGAGAATTTTTGTTGTTAATGTTATCATTATTATTATTATTATTATTATTATTATTATTGTCATCATCCTCATCCTCATTATCACCACCATCATCATCATCACCATCACCATCATATCAACATCACCACCACCATCATCATATCATCATCTTCATTATCAATATCAGTTGCAATAGAAGTAGTAAATCCTTGCAAGGTAATTAACAATTTTTCAACTAAGCTCTTACGACCCACTCCTAGCAAAGCACCAAAAGAGTCTGGATTTCTCAACACTTGCTACATATTTTCTATCGTGAGATTTTTTTAGGTTTTATGTCTTAAAAGAACAACTCGTGTGACCAATCACCGATGACTTGCAAAAATAGACCAATTATAGCATTTCAGCATCAAAATGTAAGAAAAAAAAGTATATATGTATATATGTATATAATATATTATATATATATATATATATGTATATATATGTATATATATATATATATATATATATATATATATATATATTATATATATATATATATATGTATATATATTATATATATATTATATATAGAATATATATATTATTATATATATTATATATATATATATATATATATATATATATATATAATATATATATATATATATATATATATATATTATATATATATATATATATATATATACATACATGTATACATACATATATATATATATATATATATATATATATATATATATATATATATATATATAAACCCATTTTCCGAGAGTCCATAGGAATCATCATTATCCCACGCCCTCCCCTTCCACATATACTTCGGTCGTAAAATTCCTCACCTCATTCAATGTTCCTTGACATCATAACCATATACACCCTCTTTCCATCTCAAAATAATATTGTGTCCTCCTTTCCAGATTTTTATCCAATTTTTAGCTGTCTTCTTTTCCTAGGCTGGTCTTTAATATTCTACCTAATTTTTAACGTTGGTTGATATGCCTGTTTATCTATTTATTTATTTCATCTATTTATTTTTATTTATTTTTTTTACGAACGACCGTAAACAAGTAATTCGGTGAAATAAAGTTTCTTTCCTTTTATTTTGCAATTGCTCGTTCGTAAGTCCCCACACATTACCCTAACACATTATGCAAAATCCTGCTAACATGCTAACATATGTCGTTACAAGTACCATGTGACACCGATGTGAAAAATCAATGGCCTTTGTATAGGACATTTTGACATGGAAAAATATCTCACGGGGTTTTCCCCAAATTGTTCCATGTAAATGTATAACAACGGTGCAATGGATTCACTTTGACACTGAGAAATAACGTGGGAATGGTGTGTGTACTTTCAGAACATATTTCATACATGTGTGTGTGTTTTGTATGTATTTATTTAAGTATACATATATGTATATCTGTATATACTTATGTGTAGTATATGTATACGTGTGTATATATATATAAATATAAATAT
>NW_028234417.1:8058149-8060649 GCF_977035675.1 Penaeus japonicus | reverse complement strand
ATAACTGTTAATGGGTCTAATGGGGCATTATTAATGGGACACAGCTAAAAAAAAAAAAATTACGAAGACTGATTTCGACAAGGTCTGGAGTCACATTTTTTTCAAAATTTTCAGTCACTTTCAGTAAAGGTTTTCAAACATTATCTGAATCTTTATTAAAGACAATTAGATCGTGATAAATATGGAGCTGAGTTTTTTTGTTTTTTTTTGGATTTGTTTTTTCACATTCCTTATCCTAATGCAACAAATCTATTCTGCACCATGACTGAATTTACACCTTATCAGAAGCTAATTAAATTAATCATATCCCGTAATCGTTCATGATATATCAGTCCATATTCTATATATACTTCTGCTCGAAGAATTATTTCACAGTTCTTACGTAGCGTATCAGTCACGTGCTCACCCCTAACCCTTGGTATTTCACCCGTGACGTCATTCGTACCAAGTGATCTGTTATTCTTCCATTTCCTCACTTTTGCTCCCACTTCTTTCGTTGGGAGAGTTGGTCCTTCTTCATCTGGATTGTCTGTTATCTCTTTTTCCAGGTTTGTTTTCATTTCTCTTCTTTGGTTCGGTGCTGTGGCTCTACGGTTCTCCACAATATCCCCATCTCTCAAGGGTAAAATGTGTAATATAGGTTGACACGTTGAAAGGAAAACCGTTTATGAAAGATTAGACAGTTTCTGAAAGATAAAAAAAAGACTATTCGATTTTTAGGTTTTAGGAGGTAGGTAATTGGAAAGCAGTTTAGAAGGAAATAAAGGAAAATCTAGTAACAGGAGTAGAAAGAATGTAGGCTGAGAGAATTTGATAAGTGTACACAAATGACATGTAGTAGTAATTCAGGTTGGACAAACAAAATGATAAGAAAATGATATCAAGAAGAAAGCAAGTTTTACATGAAAATTTTACAGAACTTAAAAAAAAAAAAAAAAAAACACACTAACACCATATATAGCTAACCCTTTCATATTTAATGTAATACTTACATCTGGTTTTGCCTTAGACACAAACAAGGCAGGATATTCTCTCTCTCTGTCTCTGGTATATATAAGTCTACATGTATAGATATAAAAGGCGGATGAGTAAGGGAAAGGGGATAGGCCTACATATATATCACGCATACGTTAACCTCCCTTTTAGGAAAATGAAAAATCGTTGCAGCTCATTTCGTTTGTATGGCATCGTGAGGCTCAATTTGCTTATATTGTGAGATAGTTATAGAAAGTAGAATTTATACCTTCCCCTTTTAAAATTCCTGTTTATCTGGCAGTCTGTTAATATATATGTATGCACACAAATACACGTACACACACACACACACAAATTCATACACATACGTGCACAAGCACAAGCACAAACACAAACACAAACAGAAACGCACACACACACACACACACACACACACACACACACACACACACATATATATATACATATATATATATATATATATATATATATATATATATATATATATATATATATATATATGAGTGTGTACATATATATATATGTGTGTGTGTGTGTATGTATGCATATGAGGCAAATAATAAACAAATAAACAAATAAAAAAAAATATATAATAAACATATAATTATCCTATAGATGTATAACTGCAAACACAAATGCATCAATAACTCTCCACACGTAAAACCAACAACACAAACTTTCATAAAAAAAAAAAAAAAAAAAAAAAAAAAAAAAAAAAAAAAAAGACAACAATCCTCCAGGCAAAAGAAAAAGACCCCGAAAATACTGAACAAAGGAGAGGAAAAGCCACGGTGATCTAGGAGTTTTTAACGACTTGCACTGCTATTTAAGAGCAGGTAATCTCTCGCTCCGGCCAAGCTTGTTGTAAAATGCTAGAGGACCAGGACAGATCTTCGGGACAGGAGGCGTGAGAGTGAGAGAGAGAGTGAGAGAGAGAGTGAGAGAGAGAAAGAGAGAGAGAGAGAGTGTGTGTGTGTGTGAGAGAGAGAGAGAGAGAGAGAGAGAGAGAGAGTGAGTGAGTGAGTGAGTAAATGAGTGAGAGAGAGAGAAAGTGTATGTGTGTGAGTGAGAGAGAGAGTGAGAGAGAGAGAGAGAGAGAGAGAGAGAGAGAGAGAGAGAGAGAGAGAGAGAGAGAGAGTGTGTGTGTGAGAGAGAGAGAGAGAGAGAGAGAGAGAGAGAGTGAGTGAGTGAGTGAGTAAATGAGTGAGAGAGAGAGAAAGTGTATGTGTGTGAGTGAGTGATAGAGAGAGAGAGAGAAAGAGAGAGAGAGACAGAGAGAGAGTCTAAAATCCTCAGAACAAACGGTAACGCTTCCGCATCGTAAGTGATACAATACGGATTCAAAACTTATTTCTTAGAAAAAGATAACAAGAGGCTCTCAGCTGTTCGCGTCTGCATGTGTTATCTACACTGATAACAGCAAAGTGGATAAACTCCCACCAGTCATTCTTCGCCCAAGAACCAGAAGAATCTTTCGGCGAAATAAAATCAGTTAAACATAGGG
>NW_028234417.1:8050649-8053149 GCF_977035675.1 Penaeus japonicus | reverse complement strand
TATATATATATATATATATATATATATATATATATATATAAATATATATATATATATTCGTGATATTCGTGATATTATAAAGTTACTGTGAATAAGTTAATCAATGAAGAAAAGTCCTACTGGAAGATTAAAAGAGGAAGAACAAGATAAGGTAGCGTACGAACAGTACAATATTCAGCAAGAGGGTAAAATGAAAGGAGAAATTCTAGGAGAAGCTTGAAAAGGAAGTATAAACTTAAGTAGAAGTACCACAAAGCTGTATATAATATATGATGATATATGTGTGTAATTTTCTTTCCACCGTCCAGCTCCTGTCTTGAATGAATACTGCCAGTTTAGCTCAATGATTAGCTTTTCTCTCTTTATGTAGGTTTATAAACTAGTGCTGTCGGCCTCGTGTTAAGTCCTTTTCATAAAGTGGTTGCCGGAGGATGAAGAAAGAAAAAGTACAGCTGAATGACGAACGTATATTTAGAGATACATAGTAAATAGTTTAAAACAGTAAAATCATGATATATTGAACAATTAGAATATGATACAAATTTATTACAAAAAGATAAAACTTCATGAATATACACTCCCTCAACAACTCGAATACAAGAATGAAAACTTTAATTAAAACTGGATGACAGTCAGTAAGCGTATTCCGTATGTGGGCCTATTTGTACATTTCAATTGTGTGTGTGTGTGTGTGTATATCTCTCTCTCTCTCTTTCTCCCTTCTTTCTCTCTCTCTCTCTCTCTCTCTCTCTCTCTCTCTCTCTCTCTCTCTCTCTCTCTTTCTCCCTCTCTCTCTCGCTCGCTCTCTCTCTCTCTTTCTTCCTCGCTCTCGGTCTCTCTCTCTTTCTCTCTCTCTCTCTTTCTTTCTCTCTCTCTCTCTCTCTCTCTCTCTCTCTCTCTCTCTCTCTCTCTCTCTCTCTCTCTTTCTCCCTTTCTCTCTCTCTCTCTCTCTCTCTCTCTCTCTCTCTCTCTCTCTCTCTCTCTCTCTCTCTCTCTCTCTCTCTCTCTCTCTCTCTCTCTCGCTCGCTCTCTCTCTCTTTCTTCCTCGCTCTCGGTCTCTCTCTCTTTCTCTCTCTCTCTCTTTCTTTCACTCTCTTTCTTTCTCTTTCTCTCTCTCTCTCTCTCTTTTTTTTGTGTGTGTATTTATATAATCATATATATAATTTATCTGTGAAATTGATACCATTAAATAAGAATATTTTTGAAAACTATCCTTAATCTTCATTTTGTACTCTTATGGGTGAGAGGCATAATTTGGTAGGTTGTGAATCAATGATTACTAAAAGAATGACACCTATTATCATATTTTCTTCCATCCCCATTATCACTGAATATTTACTATATTTCTAGTCATATATTTGTATAATTTAAATACTGTGTTAATTGCATTTCTTATGTTTGTGATTATTAGTGTTGAAATTCAATATTTTTACCAGTACTGTTATTGACCTATTAGCATAATTCTCATTATTGCTGCCATTGTTTTCAGTAGTAGTATTAGTATAATGAATATAGTTATCAACCTTATGCAGATTCACTTTAGTACATATAAGCCCAGCGAAGCATCGGCTGTGGGATTGTCACTCTGACGACCCGGGATCGAGTCTCGGTCAGGGAGGTAAAATTTGAATTAGTTTTTCTTATCCTTATCCTTATCATCCTTATCACCAAGTGACAGGCCGGCATCCTGCAGCTCCACAGATAGGAATTAAGAACCTCCTTCCTTTACGACCAGATTGATCATCAATAATACCAAAGAGGTGTTAAAATAATTCTAATCTTATAATCTTAGCGCCTTGGACGTAAACCTTATTACATTACCTCAGGCAACGCGATGAGTATACGCGTTTCCTCAGAAATGGACCATCGATTATATACCCCCCCCCCTTCTCTTTTTTTAAATTTCCCAGATCTAGATAATTCCGGAGACATTTTTTCACCCATAGGGGAGGGGTGTTTGAATCTACATACTAGACAGAGATCACCATAAAGCACTTCATTTCTTTGGTTACTTTGTCAAATCAGTGAATTGCTCAAATAGCCTGATCTTGGCAATGTAGCTCAAAGGACGTCCGTATTCCCCAGGGGACTACCAATACCAATACCTACCTACCATTAAGGGTGCCTTAAGGGCTAAGGTCCCCCCCCCCCACCCCTATGAAGGTCATGGGCATCTGTAGAGATCTGACCCTATGGGATATCATATATATATATATATATATATATATATATATATATAAATAAATAAATATATATATATATATATAAATAAATATATATATATATATTCATATATATATATATATATATACACACACACACACACACACACACACACACACACACACACACACACACATATATATATATATATATATATATATATATATATATATATATATATTCGTGATATTCGTGATATCATAAAGTTACTGTGAATAAGTTAATCAATGAAGAAAAGTCCTACTGGAAGATTAAAAGAGGAAGAACAAGATAAGGT
>NW_028234417.1:8013149-8018149 GCF_977035675.1 Penaeus japonicus | reverse complement strand
GGAATAGAAAGAGAGAGAGAGAAAGAAAGAGAGAGAGAGAGAGATGGGTGGTGGGGGGGGGGGGGGGGGGGGGGGAGTGAGAGAGATATGCAGTGTACAAGGCTCGAATACTAGAAAAGGATCAAGTTAGTATCTATTTTACTTTTCATTTTATCCTTCATCATCATCATCATCATCTCTCTCTCTCTCATCCTCTCTCACAACACAACACACACAACAACACACACAAACACAAACAACAAAACACAAACACACACCACACACAAACACAAACAACAAACACTCAACACTCACAAACAATACAAACAAACACAATCACACACACAAACACACACACAAAAATACAAACACACACACACACACACACACAGAGAACACACACACACACACACACACACACAAACACACACACAAACACACACACACACACACACAAACACACACACACACACAAACACAAACACACACACACACACACAAACACAAACACACACACACAAACACAAACACACACACAACAGAAACCCAACCCGAAGGACACACTTTAACACAACACGCACATGAAGTATTGACAAAACGTCAAGACAATTAGGCTTCCCTCTACGGAAGATGCGTAGCTAAAGGATTTGATTTTATTCAGTGTGCCAATGACATCCCAAACCCCCCACACAGTCCCAACCCACACCGCTCATGGAATGTGTTTGGTATGTGACCGAAATTTATTTTTACACTCTCCGGTGGGTAAAATCGAGCTCCGGAAATACGAGATATCAAAATTTTCTCCTTCGTGAATCGAGAAGACATTCGGGTATTCACTGCAGCGGGGGGGGGGGGGGGGGGGGGGGGGGGGGGGGGGGGGGGGGGGGGGGGGGGGGGGGGGGGGGGGTTAGAGGGAGAGGGGTGGTAGGGGGTAGGGGATAAGGGGTAGGGGTAGGGGGTAAGGAATAGGGGGTAGGAGGTAGGGGGTAAGGAGTAGGGGGGTAGGGGGTAAGGGGTAAGGAGCAAGGGGTAAGGGGTAAAGAGTAGGGGATAGGGTGGAGCCCTTGGGATATTAGGCATTAAGCTTGATGAGGGCTAATTAGGAGTAAACTTTGGAATCAATGAGAGCCAATGAAGAATAGCCTCGTTTTAAAGAAGGCTGTACATTTTTTTCTCAATAGATGTACATAATGAGTAACTGACGGACTGTGATTAAAATTTTATGTTGGGATGCCTATGGCCAACCATATATCCATATCTCTGTTGTGATTTCAGGTGAGATGAGATAAGTAAGCGAAATTTATATAATTATGATATAGTTATAAAAATATCTAATTTTGATATAATAGATACAAAAGGTTATGAATGGTAAATATTTGGTTTAATGAGATTACTTTCTGTCAGTAGAACAACTCCGATAAGATAGATCATGTGTAATTTATTGACGTATATGAAGGTGATTAAAGTAGAGAATGTAAGTAGATAGAAAAAGAAGTAGATAAAATGGAGAAACACCAGAAGCAAAGAACAGCTGCCGAAACGAAACGAAAGAAGGAAACGAGGAAACGAAAGAGAAAGAAGAACAACGAAACAAAAACGAAAAAAAATGAAGAAAGAGTGTCATTAGCCTCTCGACTTTTCGGCCTTTCAAACAACCGTTTCAAGTACACAAACATAAACTAAATGGGGGGGGGGGGGGGGGTTTGCACGCAGACCACATTTAAGGACTTACACCGGGACTATACCATACAACATTATTGCAATTGAGCTGCAGAATGCATTTGAAGCGTTCAATCAACTGATTTTCCCTTTATTTAAATAATTTAGAGTTGGAATAGAAGACCTTAAGAAAGATAAAAGATGAGGCTGACCAGTTAGAAATATATCTCTAGTACGTAGGATTCAAGACATCATAAAAACAATTCAAGAACTGAAATACAGAAAGGTGATGCCGATGATAGAGGAAATAGTTATATTAGGTCATCCAGTTCCGAAGATAGAGCATCTTAAAAATTAAAGTTGAGGATAATGAATGTTAATTTTTGGGGGATCGATTGAGGTCCCCATATTGACAAGGCCAGAAATACCTGTAATCACCACATTTAGCTACTAAAGATCATTATTAGAAATGAGCCCAAGCACCTCTTGAATGGGTAAGGCACCTGTGAAGGCCAAAGGTCCTAGTAAGTGTACCCGCTTTTGAAAAAAAAAAAAAAAAAAAACACATGCTACTGACATCCCCAACTGCCATACCTATCAAAATTTTTAGAAGCATTAGTAATGTGTCTGGAAATTATTGCAAACTCTTGACGCCAATCATACTAATCAAAAACGACTTGCAACTGAAGACGGATCGGAAAAAGTGCAGGACGGGAGAGTAGCTAGAAATTGGGCTCCTAGGCATTCTGCAAAGAAATCCGAGAGCATCGAACGTTCTGGAACGTTTTGAAGAATAAAATACTACGTCCAGGAACGTCGACATCCGAGGTGGTTAAGAGAGAAAACATCAACCTTCATCAGAATGTTGAGATTGCGTCAACACTCGAGGCTAAACTCTGGAGAAATTCTTCACAAACCAAGCGCCAGGATGTCGTTCTAGAATTTTCCATTTATTCGAAAATATGTACACCAGTTATAGATTTCCATTACTCGGAAATAGATATATCTCTTATTCAGTATTCACTTACAAACCTATGACAAACAAAATGTGAAATATTTAAGAAGATAGTAATTATCACTTACAGTATTTTAGAAGAAGATAAATACATCAAATAATAACATAAATTCCTGTTGAGCATTAGCCAATGTTCACTAGTGCCACATTCAAGGGGAGACTAAAACAAATGCAAAAAAATGTAGTTACATGATATTTCTAACAACTGTTGGTAAAGTTGTGATAAAAACTACCAAAAATATATTTGTGCTTACTATTTTTTTAAGCATAATTATTTTCATCATTATCAGTATTAACATAATCGTTTTATTGATATCCTTATCATTATTATTTTTATTTTTACTGTAATTATTATCTTTATTGTTATTATCATTATTATTGACGTTATTATCGTCATTATCATTATCTTTATCTTTATCATTTCCTTCTTGCTATGAAAATAATAGAAATAATAGCAATAATTACAACGACAATTATGATAATGAAAATAACGGGACAATGATGATAGTGGATAAGTGATAGTGATAATGATAGTGATGATAATGTTAAGGATTATACATGCATTATTTCAATCAAAAACTAATTTAACAACTTACATGTTTACGGCAACTATACGTCCACTATGTTATCTTCTCAAAACAAAAGCGAACTAAATGAAAGTAATTATAACATAAATTTTAATCATGATGATAAGATTTCAACCTTAGTGATTTTCAGATTTCTTTATACACATGTACCTAATATATCGTTAGCGCAAAGCATGTTTTCAGGATTCTATAAACGATATATTTATTCACAGATTTATGCTTTCGATATCTTTCCAAGTATTCAAATGGCATTGTGTAGGAGACACTTACATTAAGTATAGCTGTGTATAAGTAAGTGTAACGGGACGTTATTATATCACTGTTGAAAAAAATATTTTGAAATCCTCCTCTTTCTCTCTTCCCTCTTCCCTTCCTTGGTGTATGTAAGCGTGTGAGTGAGTGAGGGAGAGAGAGAGAGGGAGAGAGAGAGAGAGAGAGAGAGAGAGAGAGAGAGAGAGAGAGAGAGAGAGAGAGAGAGAGAGAGAGAGAGAGAGAGAGAGAGAGAGAGAGAGAGGGGTAAAAAGGAGAGAGAGAGAGAGAGAGAGAGAGAGAGAGAGAAAAGGGAGAGAGAGAGAGAGAGAGAGAGAGAGAGAAGAAGAAAGAGAGAGAGAGAGAGAGAGAGAGAGAGAGAGAGAGAGAGAGAGAGAGAGAGAGAGAGAGAGAGAAAGAGAGAGAGTGAGAGAGAGAAAGAGAGAGAGAGAGAGTGAGTGTGAGTGTGAGTGTGAGTGTGAGTGTGAGTGTGAGTGTGAGTGTGAGTGTGAGTGTGTGTGTGTGTGTGTGTGTGTGTGTTTCTGTGTTTTTCTGTGTGTGTGTTTCTGTGTGCGTGTGTGTGTGTGTGTTTCTGTGTGTGTGTGTGTGTGTTGTGTCAATGTTCGAATGCACGAATGCCTTTCTGCTGATGTTGTGATTTTTGAGACTGGGCCTAAACGTGTGGAAAATTTCCTGTGTGAAGGTAAATTGCATAGACGCTTGAAAGGAATTGGTAAAATGTGTCAATGCAATCAATTTTTTCTCGAAATTTCCGTTGCTTCATATCCCCTTTTCTCGTCTCAAATGTCTAATCGACCTTTTTTAAGCATTGAAAATTCAATTGATTAGCAGAAGCGTTCGGAACACTCGATGGCAAGACACAAATGAGTCATTTATTAATAGAAACGAGGAAAAATAGATTACTAGCAACAATAATATCTGTATATGCAATCCAGATATATTGTTTGCAATACAGTAATTTTCCTTTATTGCTCTCTCGAGGATCATCAAAATAGATTGTATCATTTGAAGAAGAGAAATAAATAAATTGTATTCTTACAACATGTACCTGATTGCTGAAGGAAACACATATCCACTTGTGTCCCTGCCATTTTCTTGCTAATCAATTGCTTTATAGGATCATATACTTATTTAAATATGGCACATACGATTCATGCCGGTCAAGCATCACGCTAATATACAGTTTCCTGACTACATAACTATTGCAAAGATTTGTAAACACCGTTCCATTACACACACACACACACACACACACACACCACACCAGCACACACACACACACACATATATATATATATAATAAATATATATAATATATATATTATATTATATATATATATCTCATATATATATATATCAATATATTTATATCCCAAAATTAAAATATATACTATATATATATATAAAATATATATATATATATATGTACTATATATATATATAAATGAATATATAGTATAAATATAGATATACATCTTATATATATATAT
>NW_028234417.1:7950755-7953255 GCF_977035675.1 Penaeus japonicus | reverse complement strand
GAATAAAGTTGATTAAAAGGTAAAATCATCATGGTAGAAATTTACAAATATTAAAGAAGAAAAAAACATATCCAGACTCAAATTGATAAAACCCCTTATGCTCAGATATAAGACCGACAAGTAACTGAGACAGTAAATTTGTAAAATAAATCTAAATTTCAAAAAAAAGAACAATTAAAGTGACTATCAAAATCGTTAAAACCACCGAATGAAATCAAACAGACCCAACTTTTACAAAAAAAAAACAAAAAAACAAAGATAAGCAATTAACAAATACTTTGCGTTATTACGGCTACAGTGCTCTTAACTACAGAATGCGTGTTAGTAGTAACATGAGGAATCTCGCAATCAGTAATCTCAAGTAGAAAAATATTAAAGTATGTATAAGATCTTGTCTGTATATATTTCCTGAGTGATCACAATACTATGGAAACCGTTTTTCTGTATTATTGTAGTAGTGTGTGTGTGTCTGTGTGTGTGTGTGTGTGTGTGTGTGTCTGTGTGTCTGTCTGTGTGTGTGTGTGTGCCTGAGGAAATATTTGTTTTGTTTGTTGGTTTACTTGTTTGCAGGGTTTTTGTGATGATTGCGTATGTGGGAATGTCTGTATTTTAGTCTTAATAATTTATTTTCCTTTTTAGGGCAAGACCCGCTAATAGCGACGTGGTTGGTCCCCCTGCAATTGCAGCATTTAGTTTCTTTACTACAAGTAGCTAATAAGTGCGCCAACATCACCACACCGACTGCAACTCAGCTCAGGTGTGCATCTATGTTTTAGGTGATTGAGTTTGCAACACTTCAAACATTGATCAATCTGAACGAAACACTCAGGTTCTACATTGTAGGTTAGGTCGGACGTGTTAAATAAACATCACGATCCCACGAGAAAGGAGCTTCTGTGCCTCCTCCCCCGTCGAGCAAAGAATCCTGACGGTTCGTGACTCGGGCGGTTTCGAGAAGAGTGACTGACTCGGGCGGTTCCGAGAAGAGTGACTGACTCGGGCGGTTCTGAGAAGAGTGACTGACTCGGGCGGTTCCGAGAAGAGTGACTGACTCGGGCGGTTCCGAGAAGAGTGACTTGGGCGGTTCTGAGAAGAGTGACTGACTTGGGCGGTTTCGAGAAGAGTGACTTTGGCGGTTCCGAGAAGAGTGACTGACTCGGGCGGTTCCAAGAAGAGTGACTGACTTGGGCGGTTTCGAGAAGAGTGACTGACTCGGGCGGTTCCAAGAAGAGTGACTGACTTGGGCGGTTTCGAGAAGAGTGACTGACTCAGGCGGTTCCAAGAAGAGTGACTGACTCGGGCGGTTCCAAGAAGAGTGACTGACTCGGGCGGTTCCGAGAAGAGTGACTGACTCGGGCGGTTCCGAGAAGAGTGACTGACTCGGGCGGTTCCGAGAAGAGTGACTGACTCGGGCGGTTCCAAGAAGAGTGACTGACTCGGGCGGTTCCAAGAAGAGTGACTGACTCGGGCGGTTCCGAGAAGAGTGACTGACTTGGGCGGTTCCGAGAAGAGTGACTCGGGCGGTTCCGAGAAGAGTGACTGACTCGGGCGGTTCCAAGAAGAGTGCCTGGCTCGGGCGGTTTCGAGAAGAGTGACTCGGGCGGTTCCGAGAAGAATGACTCGGGCGGTTCCGAGAAGAGTGACTGACTCGGGCGGTTTCGAGAAGAGTGACTCGGGCGGTTTCGAGAAGAATGACTCGGGCGGTTCCGAGAAGAGTGACTGACTCGGGCGGTTCCGAGAAGAGTGACTGACTCGGGCGGTTCCGAGAAGAGTGACTGACTCGGGCGGTTCCGAGAAGAGTGACTGACTTGGGCGGTTCCGAGAAGAGTGACTGACTCGGACGGTTCCAAGAAGAGTGACTGACTCGGGCGGTTCCAAGAAGAGTGCCTGACTCGGGCGGTTCCGAGAAGTGTGACTGACTCGGGCGGTTCCGAGAAGAGTGACTGACTCGGGCGGTTCCGAGAAGAGTGACTTGGTTCATGCTCGTGCGACCTCCACCTGGATGGCTCCGCAGGATCGTGGAAGGTCGATTTTTTATTTTCTGCCACGACCATATATTTAGCCTTAGTATCAGGTGAGATGAAGGGCTTAAAACATGTCCAAAGAGAGCTTTCTTTGACCAGCAGTCGAGAGGAAATAGAGACGGCTGTTCTTGCTTAGCAATGATGAAATTTATAACTTTTGTGAACCTTTAACCAAGGTTACTGTACCTTTCGTGATTGAAAAGATTTTCTGTAGAGCCACTTGATACGAGATAGGCTCCCCATGATATGACAGATAGGCTTCCTATGATATGACAGATAGGCTCCCCATGATATGACAGATAGGCTCCCCATGATATGACAGATAGGCTCCCCATGATATGACAGATAGGCTCCCCATGATATGACAGATAGGCTCCCCATGATATGACAGATAGGCTCCCCATGATATGACAGATAGGCTCCCCATGATATGACAGATAGGCTCCCCATGATATGACAGATAGGCTCCCCATGAT
>NW_028234417.1:7910755-7913255 GCF_977035675.1 Penaeus japonicus | reverse complement strand
CAACTACAACTACTACCTCTATCAATATTGATAATAATAAAAATAAATTACGCCATGGCCGGGAATCGAACCCGGGTTTACCTGCTTGGCTGCCAGAAAGGGCCAACTACACCTCAGCCCTGACCACCAGACTACCATGGCACTGGAATATAGGACGATCTGGGGTTTAAATCTCGCGCTCTCTTGCACACGCATAGATAGATATGATAGATAGATGTAGGTCTCTCTCTCTCTCTCTCTCTCTCTCGCCCTCTCTCTCTCTCTCTCTCTCTCTCTCTCTCTCTCTCTCTCTCTCTCTCTCTCTCTCTCTCTCTCTCTCTCTCTCTCTCTCTCTCTCTCTCTCTCTCTCTCTCTCTCTCTCTCAGCTTATTTCCCTCCCTCCCTCCCTATCTTCCTTCGTCCCTCTCTCCCTCTTTGATTATCTCCTTTCATCCCTCTCTCCCTTCATTCCTCTCTCCCTCTCTCCATCCTTCTCTTCCTCCCTCCTTCTACACCCCCCCCCCCTCTCTCTTTCTCTCTCTCTCTGCTCATCTCCCTCCCTCCCCCTCTCCTTCAAAATCCACGCTCGCCCGCGCGCGAGTGTGTGTATTTGTGTTTGTGTGTGTGTGTGTGTGTGTGTGTGTATGCGTGTATGCGTATATGTGTACATACATAGATTATATATACACACATATAAGTATAAAAAAAAAAAAAAAAAAAAAAAAAAAAAAAAAAAAAAAAAAAATATATATATATATATATATATATATATATATATATATATATATATATATATATATATATACACACACACACACACACACACACACACACACACACACACACACACTTACATACCTATATACCTATATATATATATATATATATATATATATATATATATATATATATATATATATATATATATATGTATGTAATATATATATATAATACATATATATATATATATATATATATATATACATACATATATATATATATATATATATATATATATATATATATATATATATATATATATATATATATATATATAGGTATATAGGTATATATATGTATATATGCATGTATATTTATTCATATAGAGAGATTATATGTATACATGTATATATATATATACATTTTGCTGTAAATATCCTAGTGTCAGAGCAATTAAAATACAGATAACAAGATGGCTCTTATTTTCAGAAACAGACAAGATATAATCATGTCTAGCTAGTAATTAAAAAATAACTATTATACCTCACTTTCTCGAGTTAAGGAACCCCTTCTTTGTCCTATTTTGCAATATGCAACTTCTTTTCAATGCGTCTCTCACAATGAGATGCAATTTAATACATCGCCTCTCCAAGATGTTTGAATCAAGACTTCTTCTACTTAATTAAGAAGGAGGTGAAAATAACTTTAAATTGGGTAGAAATTTTATACGCATTTAGTACCTGTAAAATTTGAATAATAAGTTGGAAATAAAGGTGACAGTTCTATCGTTTTTAATCGGCAGGTGGACGCTCAAATTCTTGTTCATAAAATCGCAAATATTTTAGTAACAACTTAAAGTTATTGATGTTCGTTTTGCCTAAGTACAACAATTTCTATCATATATAAGTATTTCTATTATATAAGTATCATATAAGTATTTAAGTATTCTGCCATATAAGTATATAAGTATTCTATCATATAATTATATCATATAAGTATCATATAAGTATATAAGTATTCTGTCATATAAGTATTCTATCATATAAGTATATAAGTATTCTATCATATAAGTATCATATAAGTATATAAGTATTGGTAAGTTACCTCTCACTAAAATGTACTCGATATGATTAACACTAAAACAATCAGTGATGTAGTATGTGTTATTTCAGATAGGATATGCAACATGTAATGATGATTGAGTTGATAATGCAATCTCATCAATAGGCTCTTGGTGATTTTAATATATTAAAAAGTCACCGATAGAAATTTCTAATAAGATTCTTCAAGCAGAATGAAACCGATTCATAAAGTGTTTCAATTCGTACTAAGATACTCAGATGATAATGAAATTATCAAGTATATTTATTCGTTAAAAGACAGCGTTACATATTGCATCTATCGCATTGTCAATAAGGTTAACAAATGCGTTCACAAATCGACATAGTCTTCACAGAAATACACCTATTAAAAATCCTATTAAAAAGACATTCCTCCATTGTTCCTAAGGAGGTTGCTGTACTTTTAAAAGAAACTCTATTTCTATGGAAATAGGGATATTGCATAGTGAAGTGCATTATGAGTTTGTCGAGTTGCAAATTCTGTCCTACACTAACGATTTCCATTCCATCCAGCTTTAACTTTGTGAAGTGATTAAGCTAACCTTGCTCGAATTGCCACTAACGTAGCACCGTAAAGCAGTGTGTCCATTGCCAGGCTTATGAACAATTTGGTCCGAGTTGAATGGATTGCATGCAGTTGCGCGTCCTGCATGCATTGAATAGGGACTTTTGTTATTTGA
>NW_028234417.1:7830755-7833255 GCF_977035675.1 Penaeus japonicus | reverse complement strand
TTCCAGGTCACTGCTTGCTCGAACTTTTCCCAAGATATGGAAACTTCTCCAACTTCAAGCGACTATTCCACGTCTTCAACAAGATCCTTTTCGTCCAGTATAATATGTAGATGGTTAAATCCTACAAACTAGGTGAGAGAGAGAGAGAGAGGGGCAGGGGGTGGAAGGGAGGGAGGGAGGGAGTAAGGGAGGGAGGAAGGGAGGAAGGGAGGGAGAGAGAGAGAGAGAGAGAGGGAGAGAGAGAGAGAGAGAGAGAGAGAGAGAGAGAGAGAGAGAGAGAGAGAGAGAGAGAGAGAGAGAGAGAGAGAGAGAGAGAGAGAGAGAGAGAGAGAGAGAGAGAGAATGAGTGAGGGAAAAGAGTAGAGAAGAGGAAAGAGTGAGAGAAAGAGAGAGAGAATGAGTGAGGGAGAAGAGCAGAGAATAAAAAGAGTAAGAGAAAACGGGAGAGAGAGAGAGAGAGAGAGAGAGAGAGAGAGAGAGAGAGAGAGAGAGAGAGAATGAGTAAAGGAGAAGACCAGAGAAGAGGAAAGAGTGAGGGAGAGAGAAAAAGAGAAAGATTTGATTTGACTGATTTTGAAAAGTTTATTTATATTATATACAGTGCATACATATAAATAGGCATAGAAACTAGGCCTAAATGGTTTGCACAGTTTATCTTAGATTCTGAGATATACATTGTTGGTGAAACAGACCTTACGGTGTCCCTTTCAGTTGATATACTAGGGTAAAACTATATATAAGAAATAACGTACATGTATATCACTCTTGAAAGGTCACGCAATTTTATCTATTACGTACAAAGTTCTTGTGTTTACGTAATATATCTGATAAGGTGGCGTCGTCTATAAAGGATTTTGCAATACTATAAAATGAGAGAGAGAGAGAAAGAGGGAGAGAGAGAGAGAGAGAGAGAGAGAGAGAGAGAGAGAGAGAGAGAGAGAGAGAGAGAGAGAGAGAGAGAGAGAGAGAGAGAGAGAGAGAGAGAGAGAGAGAGAGAGAAAGAAGAGAGAGAGAGAGAGAGAGAGAGAGAGAGAGAGAGAGAGAGAGAGAAAGAGAGAGAGAGGGAGAGAGAGAGAGAGAGAGAGAGAGAGAGAGAGAGAGAGAGAGAGAAAGAGAGAGAGAGAGAGAAAGAGAGAGCGACATATAGACATAGAGAGAGATAGAGAAAGAGAGAAAGAGAGCAAAAAAAAAAAAAGGGGAGGGGGGAAGAGAAAGAGTGTAGTGTACATACCAGGTAAAGAAAATCCTGGAGTAAAAGCCTGCTTTCACTACACCCTACAGACAGTGACAGCCCTCAAGCCCTGAAGCTAATAACACGGAGACGCGAGCAATATCAGAGAGATCTGAACACGGGGCGATCAAAGGGAAATGTGCTACAATCCCATCCACAGGACTGCTGAGAAAGTAGGCTCTGTGGGTTAGTCACGTACGAGAGACTGAAGGATTTGTACTTCATGGATTGTTTTATGGAGAGAGAGAGAGAGAGAGAGAGAGAGAGAGAGAGAGAGAGAGAGAGAGAGAGAGAGAGAGAGAGAGAGAGAGAGAGAGAGAGAGAGAGAGAGAGAGAGAGAGAGAGAGAGAGAGAGAGAGAGGGAGAGAGGAGAGGAGGGAGAAGAGAGAGAGAGAGAGAGAGAGAGAGAGAGAGAGAGAGGGAGAGAAGAGAGAGAGAGAGAGAGAGAGAGAGAGAGAGAGAGAGAGAGAAGAGAGAGAGAGAGAGAGAGAGAGAGAGAGAGAGAGAGAGAGAGAGAGAGAGAGAGAGGAGAGAAAGAGAGAGAGAGAAGAGAGAGAGAGAGAGAGAGAGAGAGAGAGGCGAGAGAGGGAGAGAGAGAAGAGAGAGAGAGAGGGAAGAGAGGGAGAGAGGGAGAGGAGGGAGAGAGAGGAAGAGAGAGAGAGAGAGAGAGAAGTAGATAGAGAAATTGAGAGAGAGAGAGAGAGAGAGAGAGAGAGAGAGAGAGAGAGAGAGAGAGAGAGAGAGAGAGAGAGAGAAAGAGAAAGGACGGAGAGTGAATGAGCGAGAGATAGAGACAGAGAGAGAGAGAGATAAAACTCTCGTTGGGAAACAACAGCAAATAAAAAACAACAACATCATATATGGATGAAGATCCCTGTAAAAAATATCCAAGCAAAGTTTATGTCTAATAACTAATCGCTCCCCAAAAACAAAAAGGCAAACAAACATTCATATTACTAATGAAAAAGATGTTTTTACTGATGATGACAAAAGTTTGTAATATTACTGATTAATAACAGAAAAGAAAAAAAAAAACTATTTTGCTAGCCTTTAATCAGAGCTCGGAGACAATGTATACGGTTACCTACCTTCTTAACGTGATGTTATTAATAAATTCGTCTTCATAACGTTGCTATTCTAAATGTTCTTCTATGACTGTTGGAGTCTCAACCATTGCTGCGAGATAGCATATGTTTAAACAGGACGTAAATGCTATATTTTAGACCGTTTTTATTCATGGCTATGGATAATATCTATCTATCTATCTAT
>NW_028234417.1:7803255-7805755 GCF_977035675.1 Penaeus japonicus | reverse complement strand
ATATGCAATACAAACAAGGAGTCTGGCTCTCAAAGACGCATCTCATAGCTAATTATAATTAAGTGCAGTTATAAATACATAGCATAAAAGATTAAATCCAGCGCACCAAAGTGGATTTGCACAAGAATATTGTGGTTAGCTGATAGCTTTTGAAAACTCATTTTAGATTCACTCGCGTAATTGTGGCATCAGTTGCCGAGATTTATATCCCACAAGTACATAAACTTTATTGAGAGAGAGAGAGAGGGAGGAAGGAGGGGGAGGGATGGGGGGAAGAGAGACAGAGAGCGGGGAGGGGAAGAGAGACAGAGAGGGAGGAGGAGAGAGAGAGGGAGGGAGGGAGAGAGGAGAGAGAGAGAGATAGAGGGGGGGGGGGAGACAGAGAGCGGGGGAGAGAGACAGAAAGAGGGGGAGGAGAGAGAGAGAGAAGAAAGAGAAAGAGAGGAGAGAGAGAGAGAGAGAGGGAGAGAGAGAGAGAAGAGAGAGAAAGAGAGAGGAGAGAGAGAGAGAGAAGGAGAGAGAGAGAGAGAGAGAGAGAAGGAGAAGAGAGAGAGAGAGATGGAGAAGAGAGAAAAAAGAGGGGGTAGGAGAAGAGAAAGAGAGAGAGAGAGAGAGAGAGAGAGAGAGAGAGAGAGAGAGAGAGAGAGAGAGAGAGAGAGAGAGAGAGAGAGAGAGAGAGAGAGACGAGAGATGTTATTAGTCGTCTGCTATCCCTCTCCAGAGCTTAATTCATATCTTTAGCATCTACTTATTACCAAATTCATATCCATATACTTCACTGATTTTTTCTGTAATGATTAACGAAGAAATTATCTAATCGACAGGAATTTATGATGAAAGGAAACTGTTTTTGCGTGTCGTTAAACCTCACTTTTTTTCATAAAATAATTTTAAAGGGCTTATTATTTGAAGAAAAAAAAATGCAAAGTCGGACTATACCTGTGCAATATATTGATGATTTTATACACAACGCCCATGTTATATCTTATATAATCTTATATAATAGTCATAGTTGCAATGGATATCTTTTTCATAAAGAGATATCTAACCAGCAATATATTTCTTCATTATAAAAGAAAAGATCAGTATTCATCGCAAATATACATCAAACTTCTATATTTACATTGGAACACTCTTTGCCGTGCATTGGCACTCAATAAATGATTCATTCGAAGCTTACTAAATTATACATTTGTAATTCGAAACACGTCAGTCATATATCTTGCGCTGTTAAGTTATTCAGTCGCATTTATTTTTTTATTTTTTTCTGAAAAGGAAGAAGGAAAAAAACGATAGTTAGAAATAATCCGTCTTAACTATTACAATTGCTTATATTGTTTACGCTGTTATCACCAGTATATATGTAACATGCAACATTGCTTTTTGTATCATTGCACGAAATACCACGCCCACGCCCATGCCCTTCTTGCCGCATTCTTAATCATAAGCTTGATTAACTGAAGTTGCTATTCCCATCATGAATGTATAAATCGAAAATAGATATATTACCATTGCTATTCCCATCATGTATCTATAAATAGAAAATAGATATATTTTACCAATGACTGCTAGTAGGTCTGAGGAAGACCAAAGATGCTTCAGCAACTTGCATATCAATTTCCTGTATCTCTAGACATAGTTTTGAAAATGAATTTATGCCTTTTTTATGCCCCTCTTTGATTTCTTCATCTTGGTCTGGGTTCAATTTAGTGTATAAGCTTGCAAAGATATCTTCTTTTTTTGCGCGAATTTCTTTTGAAACGATGCAGGTATGTTAGTACGAGTGATTAAGATTAGCATGAACTCTTTTCAAGTCTAATTTGTTTTATGTCTGTCCAAAGGGATGCTGTGATGTAAATTTAGGAATAGGTAAAGCACTAAGCACTTCCTTCCTGCTTCCAAACCTAATTCTGTTGCATATTCGACTGAGTCTTAGATAAACAATGCTTTTCACTATCCACGCAACATTAATAATAATTAGTAATAATAATTAATAATATTAATAATAATTAATAATAATCGGTAAATATTACTTGAGGAGGTCCAACGAAGCAATTAAGCTCACTCATTTTCTGAATATCAAAGTATTGATTAAAACCAGTCTCTGTTCTACTGTTTTTTTTGTTGTTGATTTTTTCAAATTCTGAATAACGTTTACTATCAAAGTAACCTCGATCATAACTTAAAGGTCACTTCCATGCAGTAAATTCTCTTCTTTTCAGTTGTTTTCTGTCATTTTTATTTTTTTTCATTCACTCTTTTGTGTGAGGATGTGTTGATAACAAACGCAAGAAAGATTCATAATCAAAAGTCCCCAATTAATTACTTACGTCGGCCGATCGCTCTTGGCCACTCCAGAGACTCGCCTGTTTACCGAAACCTCATAAAATAAACTAATTTATCGATAAATTAATGAATAGATTAAAAACTAACTCACTGCGTTTCTTTCACTCAGTGCATTGATTACCCAAAAGCTTCCTCTGCTCTCCTGCCTATCACC
>NW_028234417.1:7773255-7780755 GCF_977035675.1 Penaeus japonicus | reverse complement strand
AGAGAGAGAGAGAGAGAGAGAGGAGACCGAGAGAGAGAAGATCGAGAGGAGCCCGTGAGAGAGAGAAGCGAGATGAGGAGAGAGAGCGTAGTGGCAGAGAGAGAGAGAGGATGAGAGTCCCTGGAGAGAGAGAGAGAGAGAGAGAGAGGGACCGTGAAGAAGTAGAGAGAACGAGAGAGAGAGAGAGAGAGAGGAGGCAGAGAGAGAGGCGAGGAGAGAGGAGAGAGAAAACGAGAGAGAGAGAGAGAGAGAGAGAGAGAGAGGAGAGAGACGAGAGAGCATCGAGACACAGCCAGAGAAAGAGAGAGGGGGCAGAGAGAGAGATAGAGCAGGAAGAGAGAGGAGAGAGAGAGAGAGGAGACGAAGAGAGAGAAGCGAGAGAGAGACGAGAAGAGAGAGAGAGTGGCAGAGATGAGAGAGAGAAAGAGCGAAAGAGAGGGAATGAGAGCGAGTGAGAGAGAGGAGAGAGAGAAGGAGAGAAGGAACGGAGAGAGGACGAGGAGGAGAAAGAGAGTAACCGCACGAGAGAGAGAGGAGCGAGAGGGGGAGAGAGCGAGAGAATGAGAACGAGAGTAAGCTGAGCGAGAAAAAAGACCCCACACACCGCCCCCCACGACGAGAGAGGGGGAAAATAGAGAGAGAAAGAAATTGCTGATAGTTAGATAGGTAGAGATATGGATAGATAAAGAAGTGACACAAATAGATAGGTAATGAAATAAATAGATTAAGGAGTGATAAAGACAGCTGCAGAGGGAGCCAGAGCGATAGCTAAACAGATATGGCTATAAATCAATATTTTTTTTCTCTGTGTCATCTCCAATGTTTATATGGGCCCTGTATCGGAAGCTGTATTGGTTGCCTATTAGATAGACAGATAGATTAATCAATAGATATAGATGAATAGATAGATAGATAGATAGAAACACAGGCAGACAGAGAGACAGAGGATAAATGGAAAGACAGATAAAAGACATGGATAGATGGATAGACAGATAGATAGACATGGATAGATAGATAGACAGATAAATAGACATGGATAGATGGATAGACAAATAAACAGACATAGATAGATGGACAGACAGATAAACAGACATGGATAGATGGATAGACAAATAAACAGACATGGGTAGACGGACAGACAGATAAACAGACATGGATAGATGGATGGACAGATAAACAGACATGGAGAGATGGATTGACAGATAAATAGACATGGATAGATGGATAGATAGATAAATAGACATGGATAGATGGATAGACAAATAAACAGACATGGATAGATGGATAGACAAATAAACAAACATAGATAGATGGACAGACAAATAAACAGACATGGATAGATAGATCACAGATACAGATATAGACAGAAATAAATAGGTATACATATACATCAACCATCCTATAATATCTCTCTATATTTGGATCAGTTTTCCGTTTAGTCGAACCCGCGCCCTTAGAGACACTTCTTCTCCCCAGTTGCGCGCGGTGCTAATGCAATCTGTCGGTTCCAGTAGAGGAATCTATATAAACCCGCCTGGATGTGTTGCATCCGAAGACCATTGGAGCAAGCAACATTGTTTTCCATATATTTAAAAACGTTTGTTGTATTCATTGTTTCGTTTTTTTTTTTTTTTTTTTTTTTTGCTTTTTTTTCTTTTTTTTTGCGAAGGAATGGATAATGATGGAAAAGAGATTTTGATGTTCATTGTAATTGTTATTTATTTATTTATTTATTTATTTATTTTTATAGTTTTGCAAAGGAATTGATAAAGATAGAAAAGAGATTTTGATGTTCAGTGTAATTGAAGTATGAGAAGTTATTATTACTTAGCTGAGTGATTGATTGTGCAATACAAAGCTTAGCTAATCCTTGGACTGATCACGAGTTCTGCTTATGTGACGTGTATAAAAACAGCACACTCGTTAGATTAATTAATGTTAATTACAACAATCTATTCTACAGTACTTGACGATTTAATATAATGAGTACAGTGGAACTCGATATAGTGGGCAGTAGTTATGCTGGTAGAATGTTTTTGGTATTGCTCAATGTCTTGCTTTGTAATATTGCAAAGGACTTGAGGTCTAATAATAATTTTTTTTTAGAGTAACAATTGGACCTTACTAGAGATGCTCTGAATGATGTGATTCATAATACAGACGTCGCTCCCCAGACACAGAATGAAGAACAGGGTTATTTGATCTTCTGGCGCCGGAGTAGTAGTAACGAGATCGCACTGGTGGACCATGTTATGTTGTCAGGGAGCAAAGTGGCACTGTGGCATCGGGAACAGTTCGGACAGGATGTCTTTTACTTTATCATCTTGTACTTACACACCACACGGCACACATCATATATATGTATATATACACACACACGCTCACGACACACACCACCAACACACACACACACTACAACACAACACACACACAAATATTTTATACCTACATAAATATACTGATATATATACTATATATAAACTATATACTATAGATATAATATATATATAAATTATATCTATGTATGTATCTATTTAAACACACACACACACACACACCTTATATATATATATATATATATTTTTTATATATATCTTATAATAAAATTATATAATATATATATATATATTATATATATTATATCTATAACTATGTATGTATGTTATTTATATTCCAAATATATATATATAATATATATATATATATATATTATATATATATAGAATATTTATTATTATATATATATATACATATATGTATAGTATATATATCTATATATATATATAAATATATATATATATATATCATATATATAAATTATATGTACATTATATATAAATGTAAATGTAAATAACACACACACACACACACACCACACACACACCACACAACCACACACACACACCCACACACACACACACACACAAATTCTATATTCTATCATATATATATATGTCCTGTGTGTGTGTATATGTATGTGCTGTATATGTGTGTGTATATGTGTGTATGTATATATATATATATCTATAATATATATATATCTAAATATATATATATTATATCTATATATATGTATATATATATATGTATATTATGTATATTTCTAATATATAATATATATCTATATATATATAAATATAATATATTATATATAATATATAATATATATTACCTGTATATATAATATATATATATATATATATATATATAAATATGTATTATAATTATTATATATATATATATATATATATATATATATATAACTATATATAATATATATATATATATATATATCTATATAATATATATATATATATATATATATATATATATATATAATATATATATATATATATATATATATATATATATATATATATATATATATATATACATATATATATATATATATGTATATATATATAATATATTATATATATATATAGATATAATATATATATATATATATATGTATATATTATGCATATATATAATTATGTACATACACATACAACACACATACATACACATATATATATATATAATATATATATTAGATATATATATATAATATATATATCTATATATATATATAATATGTATATATATATACATATGTATATATATATTGATATACATATAATATATATATATATATATATATATATATGATATATATATATATGTACATACAGCACATCAAACACCACACACACACCTCCACGACACACACACACATGGCCTGGCACACACAAGACAAGCTTACAACATGAGATATAGCACATATTGTGTTGTGGTGTGTGTGTGTGTGGTGTGTAAGTGTGTTGTGTGTGGTGTGTGTTGAGTGTTGATATATATATATATATATATATAATATATTATATTATATATATATAGTATATATAATATATATTCGTATATGTATAGAGGTATAGTATATAATATATGATATATAATATATGATATATATAAATTATATATATATAAGTATAATAATATATGTATATATAGGATATATATGATAGTCATAAGTATATCTATAATAAATTATTCTATATATATATATATATATATATAATATATATATTATATATATAGTAGTATATAATATGTATATATATACTTATATATATATATAATCTATATATATATATTATATAAGTTAATATAATTCATATATAAATTATATGTAGTTATATATATATATCATATATAGTATATATATATATATATAATATATAATATATATATATATTGTATAGATATATATCAATATATAATATATACTATTATATATATATGCATATATATATATACATAACATATACATACAGAACATCATACAATATAGAATATAATATATATATATTATATATATATAATAGATGTTATTAGAAGAGATAATATATATAGATAATATATATATATATATATATTATATATATATAGAATATATATATATATATACATATGTATATATTAATCTATACGTATTAAAATTATATAATTATATATATATAATATATATATGTATGTATGATATGTATATATAGACATATTTCATACATATGTATAATATATATAAGGTATATATGAGTATATAATAATATATATAGTGATATAGCATATATATATATATTTATATATATAGATATATGATATAATTATATATATATATAGTAATATCATATATATATATATGTACATACACACACAAACACACACACACACACACACACACACACACATACACACACATATACACATGTATATACATACATATATGTACGTGTGTGTGTGTGAGTGTGTGTGTGAATGAGAGAGGTTATAGGAGGCAAACACAGATAAGACTAGGATTCATGTCAATGAATATTGTTTACATTGCGATTGATTCACAAACAAACCCACATATCAACACAGGTACGTGCTGATAAAAATCCAAATAAAAGTAAACATGCAATGTAAACAAACACAAAATCCGCCATCAAGGCTTAGATCAGGAATAAACATCTATATGACCGCTCCCTTCCCATCATGTAATAGTGCAATACTGTGTTGGTTGTATACATGAGAAATATATTTAGTATAATGTGTAGTAATATAGATAGGATAGATAATAGATAGCTGTATAAAGAGTGTATATGTACAATGCATATATGGTATATATATAGGAGTATATACATATATTTTTAATATATCTATATATATATATATATATATATATATATATATATATAAAAGTAATATTTAAAATAAAAATTTGTTGAATATACATACAGCAATATATATATATATAATATATATTTATATATATATAATAGTAGTATATATATAGTTTGTTTTATATAGATATATATATATATATATATATATATATATATATGCGGTATATGTAGAGAATGTATGCATATATGGATATATATATATAATATATATATATGTAGGAAGGATAGTAGAGTATATATTAAGCTAGTCATATCTATACGTATATAGATATTAGTATGTTGATATTTATATATAAGATATATGTTATAGCGAGTATAGTAATAAATTAAGTGTAAATACAATATAATGATATACATAGAGATAGTTAATGAATCTATAAATATATATTATGATATAGTGTTATATAGTAGTAAGGTATTGATTTATATGATATAGTATATTGATGATATAATAAGATATATATATATAGATATATATATAAATAAGTATAGATACCTAATATATATGAGTAATAGAGTAATATATGAAGTATATAATTTATAAGTGAGATAGATATTATGATAGAGGTAAATAATATATATATACTTTATCTGTTTATATTACGTAGATATATGCGAATGATTTATAGTATAGTAGTAGATTATATGATATATATATATAACTGATATCTGAATATTATATGAATAGTATTTGAAGTAAAGTATTGTATATAGAGTAATCTATATAGAGGTAGTATAGTATATGATAACTATATAAGAATATAGTATATAATATATATATATATGGGTGTTTAGTTATATGATAGAGATGATAAAAATGGTGTTGAGGGGATTATTATAGTATGATATAGTGATAGTTAGTTATAGGGGTAGTAGGTTAGTAGATATATAAATGATATAAAATATATGTATAGAAAGATATATATGTGAACACAGCACACATATACGCACATAGACACAACCACAAACACACACACTTGACATATTACTTGTTAGTTACTTTGCTTGCAGACTGTATCTGGAATGATGGTAAAGCACAAAGGGGGATGACGAAAGGAGGCAGAAAGCAAGATGCAAAAGTCAACAAACATAGGGGGGGGGGGGCGGGGGAAGTTCAGCAATATTTCTAATTAGCAATGAGGGGTTGATACCGATTGATGAGCGTACAGGGAAGAGGTTTGTAGATTAGATTGGAATTTCAATGAATAATGAATTCGCTCGTGAAGTTAGTTAATTAGCATCCAATCTGCGTGAAATTGTTCATTAATTCTTAAGTATAGGCGTAGAGCATTGGGAAATTTTTTTTTGGTATGTTTGACGAGAGTGCCACACTCTGCCTCTGTTCCAATCATACTCGTGCTCATTTCATCATGCTGTTTTTCAAGTATATTCACAGACACCAAAGATCACGCATTATCGTAAAAGATATTGACCACAGAATGTCACGACCATGAAATAAAATATCTTTTATTTTCTGTTATATATGTTTTTCCAGAATATTATAGAGACCCTAATAGTGTTAAACATCAGATGTGTGTCAATAGTCCTTTATTGGATATACGGCCAGGGTAACATTTCAAAGTTGCTCTGGTTCTCCCGGTCTTTTTTTTTTTTTATGTTTTTATTTTTTTTTTATTATTTGTTTTAGGTGTGGGGGGGGGCGATCTTGTAGAAACCGTGAGAGCAAAAACTGTTTATGGCAAACAGCCGAAGAAACTTCTAGAAGGAGTATTTTACATGATATGTGGGATCTATCTTGGCATCTCTTTCTCTTTATCTATCTATCTATCTATCTAATCTATATTGACTGTGTTCTCTGCACATCTAGTCTGCTCTATTCGTTTATCTTCATTCCATATATACATACATACATAACTATATATATACAAGATATATATAATAAGATTAGATATATATATATATATTGTGTGTTGGGATTGTGTGGTTTTTGTTTGTTTGTGTTGTAGACGGGTAGTGTGTGGGTTCAGTGGTTTGTTATGTTGGTAGGTAGGTGTTGTGTGTGGCGATATTGTGTGGGCCGATCAGTACGCAGCACTCAGTATTTCGCACGGGTGTTTGAACCCGCCCTCTACTAACTACAAAAACACGTAGGCCCCTATGCGCAGTTTCCGATACTGTGTACATACCGAGCATAACAAGTCAAGAAACCCGATAACTCCGTTCCCGAGTCCTGACCCTCCTGACGAGCCAAGCTAGCTATCACGTAGCAGACCCAAAAAAAAACTTTCCCGAACTTTCTGCCGAAACAGAGACG
>NW_028234417.1:7765755-7768255 GCF_977035675.1 Penaeus japonicus | reverse complement strand
AACCTTATCGTAAAATTGACCACACCATGAAATAAATCTTTTATTTCTGGGTGAATGATTTTCCAGAATATTATAGACCTGATTGTTAAACATCAGATGTGCTCTCATAGTTGGATATACGCCAGGGTAGCATTTCAAAGTGCTCTGGGTACGTCTTTTTTTTTTTTTTTTTTTTTAATTTGGGGGGGGGCGATCTTGTAGAAACCGTGAGAGCAAAAACTGTTTATGGCAAACAGCCGAAGAAACTTCTAGAAGGAGTATTTTACATGATATGTGGGATCTATCTTGGCATCTCTTTCTCTTTATCTATCTATCTATCTATCTATTTGTCTGTTTCTCTCTTTCTCTCTATCTGTTTATCTATATATGTATTGATATTATTTATATATATCAATTTTTTATATATCAAATATTTATGATATATAAATATTATATCTATATATATACTTCTATTTCATTTGTAATATTGTATACACACCACACAACACACACACCACACATACACACAAACACACACACACAACATATATATATATATATATATATCTACATATCTATATATATATCTTTATATATATTATCTATATTCATTATTTCATATATATCATTATATATATATATTATATACATATATATCAATTATTATATATTATCTAATCTATTATATATAGCTATGTGTGTGTGTGTGTTGTGTCATGTTGTGAATGGTTTTTGTGTGTGTGTGTTGTGTATGTATTATGTAGTATGTATCTCTGTGTGTGTGTATGTGTGTGTGTATGTGGTTTGTTTTGTGGGTATGTCTGATTTCTGTCTTCTTCTGTCTGTCTTTTCTGTATATAATTCGGTTAACTTTATCTTAATAACCCTTAGTGAAACCGCCGTTAACCAAATTTATCACCATACCATCACCGACCCTCGAAAATCACACTATCATTAGCAACCCAAAACTCGTACCCTATATACCCAGTCTTAACCAAGATAATATCCGTCGAAGTTTACCTACTTATTCAACCTAATTAGTGAGAAAGTTAACCTCGGTCATCACACGAATCTGTTCATTAACAAGCGTGCTAATTCCATTAAAGTTCGAAATTGTCCGGAGAAGTTTTAACATCAACCCACGCGCCACTGACAGCCTCGAACGCCCTCTCGCGAGAAACATGAAACTTCGCATGTGAACTAACCCCGTACTGGCTATTATTCTGTTTCGAAAAAGGTTGTTTTCGGCGACGTCGGGACAGTTTTTTAATTTGACTGCCTGCTAGTAGCTTTTGCGTGGAGGGTCAGGAGTGGGAACGGGAATCGGGGGGCTATTCGAGACAAGGTTTGGCTCCCGTTGAAGGCGAGAGTGTTTTGTGGTTGATAGGGGTCCAACTCGTGCGAATATGAGTGTGGTTACGTACACACACACACACACACACCCAACCAAAGCAAGGGTTTAGCGAGAAGGAGGAGGCGGAGAGCGAGAGGGAAGCGAGGACGAAGAGAGCTACAGCTGGAAGGCCAGAAGAGACAAACAACCAGACGGAACACCTAGCAAACCACCAGCACCCTTAAAGAAAGAGGAGGATAGAGATAGCCCCATATCAATAATACCTCCTTATCTATGTGTACCAGCATAGCTATAAATTCATATATCACTATATATATCTATATATATATCAATATATATCTATCTATATGTATGTATCTCTATATCTATATATCTACACTATCTTCTATCTTCTAGATATATATATAATTATATACATATCTATATCTATCAATTCAACCCACACAACCCCACACCACACCACCACCACCAACACATTCTATATATATCGATGAGAGAGAGAGAAAAATAGCGAGAGAGAGAGGCGAGAGGATGGTGAGAGGAAATGAGCGAGAGGAGAGAGAGGAGCGCGAGAGAGCTAGAGAGGAGAGAGAGAGGAGAGAAGGAGAGAGAGAGAAGAGAGTGAGAGAGGAAGACCGATGGCGGAGAGATGATGACGAGACGAGATGCGGAGAGCGAGAGAGAGCGACGAGAGAGGCGAGAGATGAGAGATGAGACAAGGTAGAGCGGGTGGAGAGAGAGGAGAGAGAGGAGAGAGAGAGAGCGCGAGAGAGGAGAGCAGAGAAGTCGGAGAGAGAGAGCAAGAGAACGAGCGAGAGAGCGTAGAGAGAGCGAGAGAGCGGAGCGGCGCGAGGGGGAGACGAGAACCGAGAGAGGAGCGGAGAGAGAGAGAGATGGCGAGAGGAGGAGAGAGAGCGGCAGGAGCGGGCGGGATATGAGAGAGAGAGAGAGGAGAGAGAGGCGCGAGCGAGCGCGAGCAGAGAGCAGAGAGGGCCGAGGCAAGCGAAGAGAGCGACTGAGCGCGAGAGAGGTGAGAGAAGGAGAGCGAGAGAGTGAGATGGCGCTGGCGACGAGCGCAGGGAGGAGAGAGGATGGAGAGAGAGAGAGAGAGAGAGAACGAGAGTAAGAGCGAGAAAGAGAGAGAGAGAGAGAAAGAAATTGCTGATA
>NW_028234417.1:7735755-7738255 GCF_977035675.1 Penaeus japonicus | reverse complement strand
TTCGACGAATACGTAACATGAAGTGGTATAGAACACTATCTCAGATGCATTCCTAAAACAGCAGGTTTTATCATTTAATAAACGAATCGGCTAATGAGCTTGCGCAGACAAATATGAAACAAAGAAAGGCTAATATCAATAAAAAGGAAAATAAAATAGATAAAAACTCATTCAATCTGACCATGCAACACGGCAGAATAGCGAGCTCACCCTTTAGAAAAATCATGCACGCCGTTGCAGACAGAACAGACCTGCCGTCCAGATCAATCATGAATCGAGGAAAGTGATAACTGGATTGGAAAACGATAATAGTTGGTAGATATAACATCGCAAATGTTATCAATTGCGGTATCATTAGCAGTGATCAATTCAATAGGGTTTAGAGACATTATTGAAATGATGATGATGATGATATTGAGGATTATGATGATGAAGATTGTTTCTTTATCATTCCGATCATTATCATCATCATTTATATCGCCATCATTTTCATAATCAGTTTTTACAAATATGATTGTGATCATCATTGTCATGATCAAAATAAAATTATTGTCATCGCTGTTGTTATTATTATCCTCATTATTATGATCATGATCATTTATATTATAATCATTATTGTTATTATCATCAGGATCATTATCATCACCATCTTTACTTTTCTTCCTGTTATCATTATCAAAATCGGTATTGTAATAATAATAATTGTTATCATTACTATTACTATTATCATAATCCTTATTCTTATTCCTATCATTATCATCATCATTACAATCATCATCTTCATTCATATTTTTATTACAAAAAAAAAATCCTTTTATCGCTGTTTTTATCATCATTGCTGTTGCCGTCTTTGTTTTTATCATTGTTGTTACAATTTCCGTTATGATGGTTATTATTATTAAAACTATGATAATCATTATCGTCATTATTTATACCATTATCATGATCATGGTTGTTATTTACATAATTATTAATATTTTTATTGTTTATGTTGTAATCATTATTATTACTATTGTTATTATTATTATCATTACTTTCATTATTAGTGTTATCATTATGATCATGATGATTGTGATTATCATCATTATCATCATCATTAACATAACCATTTAAATTATTAATATCGACATAACGTATGTGTGTGCATGTATATAAATGAATATGTGATCTTTAAAGCCTACACTTATGCAATTGACATTCAATAGAGCAATAGCTCAGTCAGTTTCGTGCAAGTCTTCTACTCAAACGTCCTAAATTCGCGTCCCATACAGAAAGCCGTTATTTTTTTTATTTTTTTTATTATTATTATTATTTTTTTTTTTTTATTTTTTTTTTTTTTTGGGGGGGGGGTCGATATAATAATCATTAATAGAACTATTGTCAATGTTTTTATTGGTAGCATTTTTCATTTCTATTTGTTAATCATCGTCATTATTACTATTGTCGTTTTCATCACCCTTACTCTTATAATTATTATTATGTTATTTTCACCATTATCGTTATCATGATCTCTCTTATTCCAATCATCATCATCATCATCATCATCATCATCATCGACATTGGCATCATATTCATTATGATTTTTTACTATTATAATTGTAATCATCATTATCATCATCACAATAAAATTATTGTCATCGTTGTTGTTATTATTGTCATCATTACAATTTTCACTATTATCATCATTATTGATATCACTATCATTATCATTGATTTTATTGTTACTATTGTTATGATCATTATCATCATCATCGTTACTTTTTCTTCCTGATATCATTATCATCATTATTGTAATTACTATGATTATAGTTTTTATTACCATTACCAATATCATTATCATTATTATCTTCCTGATTCTCCTCCTCCTCATTATCATTATATTCGTCATCATTATCATCATCATTTGAATATTATTGATATCGCTATAATGCTTGAATATGCATGTATATAAGTGAATATGTGGTCCTTACAACCTTCACTTATGCAATTGGCATTCAATTGAATTTCGTGCAAGTCTTCCACTCAAGCGCCTCGAGTTCGCGTCTCATACAGAAAGCCGTTATTTTTTATTTTATTATTATTATTATTATCTTATTTATTTATTCTTTTTTTTTTTTGGGGGGGGGTCGATATCATAATCATTAATAGTTCTATTGTCAGTGTTGTTATTGGTAAAATTATTCTAATAACAAACATGACTAACATTGACACAAAACACGCACACTCACACACACACAGACTTACACACACACACACACACACTTACACACACACACATACTTACACACACACACTTACACACTTACACACACACACACACACACACACTTACACACACACACACACTTACACACACACACACTTACACTCACACACACACACTAACTCACACACACACACACACACACTTACACACACACATACACTCACAAACACACACTTACACCACACACAACACACACACACACACACATACAACACACACACACACTTACACAAC
>NW_028234417.1:7712709-7714531 GCF_977035675.1 Penaeus japonicus | reverse complement strand
ATAGACACATATGTTTACAGTAATAACACATATGAGTGTACGCGAACATATATGTACATAGACTATAAATTTACTCATGTCCCTTCTATAGCGTTCAATAGAATTTTATCGTAAAAAGAAAGAAAAAAAAAGTTTTAGGAATATGTTTATTGTGGTATTTGTATTTTTTTTTTTTTTTTTTTTTTTTTGTGTGTGTGCACGTAATGGGTAATCGTTTCTATGCGTGTGTGTGTGCTTGTGCCTCTTTGTTGTGTGTTGTTGTTGTTATTACTATTATTGGTATTGTTACTATTAGTATTATTTTTGTTATTGTTTTTGTTGTTGTTATTATTATAGTTGTTTTCATCATTATCATTATTATTTTTACTTTTATTGTTATTATTGTTTTCTTTATAATCATCGTCATTATCATTAATAGTATTGTCACAATTGACATTATTATTATTTACATAATCATCATCATCACCATTATCATCATCACACAAATTGCGCGGCCGACCCCATCATATCTGATTCATAACATTGTTGGAGCTACAATGTTAAATTATTTTCATCCTTCTTAACTTTCATCGTTGGGTTATACTTTGTTGATTCCTTGCCTTTAAAAGTATAAATTTAAGCGAAAACAAGGACAAAAAAAAAAAATCACAAATGCAGTAAACAGAGGATAAACATTGTATCTTCCATGTACTTATAGCCAAGTACATTTTCTTTTTTAATTAATAAGCTTGGTTAGGGCTGGTAAAAGGTTTAAAAAGAAAGAAAGGAAAAGAAAAGTAAGTAAAAAAAGAAAGAAAAAAATGATGCTTTAGCATAAACGGGATTTTTTTTTTGGTAAAAATTTCGGAATTTTTAAAATTTAATAATTACAATTCTCCTCATGTCTTAAGCAAAAAAAAACAAAAAAACTGAATTTTGTGAGTGTTTTGATGAAACTAAATAGAATAGTTTATTTCTCTACGAACACTTAAAGTAAGTAGCTTTAGTAAGAAAAAAAGAAGGAAAAATGATAATGTGAACGATTAAAAAAATGTAAATGCGATAGATTTCATATTTCGAAACAATTCATATCTCTCACGGATATCCGTCTATGATTGAATGTGGTTGACTGGTTGTGTTATTTGGGAGATCATTGCAGTACAGTTATTGCACATTGAAATTCCCCCCTTCCCCATTTTTTATTTTATTATTATTATTATTTTTTTTTTTTTTTTTTTTTTTTTTGTTTTTTTTTTTTTTTTTTTTTTTTTTTTTTTTTAATCACAGAGGAAAGATCATATGTCATCTCTTGAAGGAGAAATATGCCTTATCTTTATCTACTCTAGATTGTATGATTCATGAGAGACTATTTGCGCTGTTGCTGTGCGTTGTCCTTTGTATCGGAATACAACCAGAGATCAGCCGGTTAATCATTAACCTTCATTTCATTAGCCACGAACCTTGAATTTGAAACTTTTCAGCCTTAAAATGATATGCATATATCATTCGTAAAAGTAAAAATCTATAAATTTGATAAGCATATATTATATTATATCACATATATCATCATATTATATCACATATATCATTATATTATATCACATATATCATTATATTATATCACATATATCATTATATTATATCACATATATCATTATATTATATCACATATATCATCATATTATATCACATATATCATTATATTATATCACATATATCATCATATTATATCACATATATCATTATATTATATCACATATATCATCATATTATATCACATATATCATTATATTATATCACATATATCATCATATTATATCACATATATCATTATATTATATCA
>NW_028234417.1:7703744-7705109 GCF_977035675.1 Penaeus japonicus | reverse complement strand
TGATTATGATAATGACAATAACAATAATAACAACAATGAGAATAATAATAGTGATATCAGTGAAAATAGTAAGGATGATAATGATACCAACAGTGATACTAATGATAATGATAATGATAATAATAGAAGTGGTAATGATCATGACAATGATCATTATCATCATGATAATAATTCATGAAAATAGTGATGATGATAATAATAATGATGATGGTGATGCTTATGATAATAATTGTAACCACGAAAACAAATAAAACAGTTACATTATTGCCATTGCCAATATCAATCATGAAATACAATGAAATCTGAAATCATATAAACAATAAATATTACCAACACGGCAAAAATACAACCATAAATAGCAACAAAAACAGCGATATGAATTGCAATAATGGCAATTGCTGTCATAACAACACACAAGCAACGCAAGCGGGAATGCATGGCTACTAAACTACAACACTCATATTCAACACATGGACACCATATAAATTAACGTAAGGACACCATACTGAAAACAGACGGTTGTGGGGTGGGGGGGAGGGGAGACACTAGCACCATGCGTGTTAGTTTTAGTAGCAGGGGGAGAGGGGAGGGGAGAGGGGGAGAGGGGGGTCACCGGAAATAAATTCTGTCGTATATGTATTTTGGGAAAATGGAACTCTATATATATACATCGTGGTTCTCTTTTCCCACAGCTGCTGACGACATAAGCTTGTAGAGCTCGTTAATCAGCTGATATGTCTCATAAACCTCACTCCTAATGGCTTCAGACTGAATTCCCATGTGCTGAACGCGTGTAATGTGTATATGTATATTGTTGTGGGTTTCAAGAGCTTTGAGTATTTATTTATTCATTTTTATTTTTATTTTATGAAGGAATGGGGAGCTTGATTTCTCTTTCTGAAATCGTCTGAGAATTGAATTTTTTTTTTCGAAATGCGAGTGAAATGCTGTGAAATGAGAGTATCGTTAATTTTTTTTTTTTCCCCGTTGAGAACAGAGTAATAAGTTTTAATTTTTGGCGAGACAACAATATGTTACGCAAATGTCACGGAAGTCTGTTTGATGATTGATGGACACTGCGCCAGGTCTAGTGTGAAATTAATGACGGACCCCTTTCCACGCGCATAATTTTAGCTGGTAATTTATAGATGTATCGAGCATAATCTATCATCTCTAACCAACCAGGTCCATTAAGTAAGCAAACAATTGATGCTAGGTTGAAAGCGCACTCATTCTAGATCACGAAACAAGGAGAAAAAGGAAGGAAAATAGGGAAGGAAACAAAAGAAAGGAAAAGAGAGAAATTATTTGTCGTAGAGTTTTATATATATATATATATATATATATATATATATATATATATAT
>NW_028234417.1:7696244-7698744 GCF_977035675.1 Penaeus japonicus | reverse complement strand
TATATATATATATATATATATATATATATATATATATATATATTATTTTTTTTCTTCTTCCTTTCTTTCTTTCTTTCTTGTTTTCTTTTTCTTTTCTTTCTTTATTTCTTTCTTTCTTTTTTCATGATTTGCTTTGTCCGTTTTATTGACGAGATCACGAGTTTTCTGAGCCTTCTTGCCAGACTGTGTAGTAAAAAGTATACAGAATCAGGCTAGTGCTTGTGCTATATAAGAGGATGAATGAATATAAAAGTTGATAGATTATCATATGCATTAATACACACACACACACACACACACACACACACACACACACACACACACACACACACACACACACACACACACACACACGGATACACACACACACACACACACACACACACACACACACACACACACACACGGATACACACACACACACACTGACACATACACACACACACTGACACACACACACACACACTGACACACACACACACACACACTGACACACACACACACACACACACACACACACACACACACACACACACACCTACACCTACAATCAATCATACAGTGATATTATGTATATCAAATTAGTGAGATGAGTTGAGTTAATTTCCATAAAACTCATACAATATAAATTTATGACTAATAAAAGGAAATTACTGTGATTTGCTGCTACTTATTGTCATTTCTGTGATCATCATCAAAATCATTATTATCATTATTATTGTTACATTGTTATCATTAGTATTGTTATTATCAATATAATAAATATTATCATTATCACTATTACTCTAAATATCTTTATCATCATTATCATTATAATCATTATCATTTTTACTATCAATATTGTTATTACTTCGATTATCATTATTATGATCTTTACCATTATTAACATAATTGGCATTGTCATTATTACTATTGTCATTGCTATTACTGTTACTGTGATTTTTGCCATTATCATTATCATCAATCCAACTGCTATAATAATAAAAAAAAAAAAAAAATGAAGGGTACTCGGCAGAATCCTTTCGACAAATACCAGTAAGGTAAATAAAAGGTAAACAAAAGATAGGCAAAAGGTAAATAAGAGGCAAACAAAAGGTAATAAAAGGTAAACAAAAGATAGGTAAAAGATAAGCAAAAGGTAAACAGGAGGTAAATAAAAGTTAAATAAAAGGTAAACAATAGGTAAATAAAAGGTAAACAAAAGGTAAATAAAAGATTAAAGAATAGTGGCTTGAGATAAATTATGATCTCCATGAAGCCTACATTATCATATATTCTGCACACACAAACAGCATATTAATTGAAAAAAAAGAAGAAGTTATATCTGCCTCTTCGAAAATATGGAACACACCCTCGTGATACTGAAATGACTTTACGTCAGAGAAAGATAAAAAAAACATTACTTGACTTGCATATTACCTTCCCATCAACATTCCCTTTCTTCAGGTGATGTTCATATCAATTAAGATATCAATTTTAGATCAAAGACGGACATCAGGTGTTGCTCTCCATTCCGCCATCATCTTTTCTTCCGTGATATGTCAGTGAATCATGTTAGTGAACCATAACTGACAGAGAAGGTTGAATTATAAGGTGATATTACACGTTTTACGAGCAATAACGCAACATGTCGTGCACACATACCGTATTAAGTGAGAGCTAAGGAATAGTTGCAATACGTGTACAAACCAGCTAGGCGTTCATCAGCCTAGACATGTCCCCGCTGCTGTATCGTTTGAAATGCAAAATGTGTTTTATGACTCAGTCGTGCTAGTTTCAGTTTGTTAGAAAAAAAGGAATGCCTGGAGCGTCGTAAATCTAAGGGAATGCACGCCGCGTTATGCATGCCGCACACTGGCTTCAAAAAAACACCGAAGTATAGCAATTTGCACATAGTGTCAGGATGATTTATTGAACTCTCCATTTCAGCCTGTCAGCTTACGATCCTAATAATTCAAACTTTGTTTATTTGCCAGCAGTAGAAATATTTTTTTATTAGTTTAAAGACGAGGGCAACACTAAATACCAATTTCGAATTTCTTACAATATAAATTCTATCCTTATTACCTGCATGAATATCATTCCGGAATGCATTTGATTTTAGTAGCTTTATATATATATATATATATATATATATATATATATATATATATTATATTATATATATATTATATATATATATATTATATTATATTACATACTATATATAATATATATATATATATATATATATATATATATATATATATATATATGTATATATACATCTATATATATACACATATACACACACACACACGCATATATATATATATATATATATTATATATATATATATATATATATATATATATATATATATATATATATACATATATATATACACACATATATGTATACACACACACATATATATATATATATATACTGCTGTTACCTATATTCCTTTTCCAATAATAAAATACCCACATTTCTACTCTTGCTGTCCGTGTCTTGGGCT
>NW_028234417.1:7673744-7678744 GCF_977035675.1 Penaeus japonicus | reverse complement strand
AAGGGAGGAGGGAGGAGAGGAAGGGAGTAGAAGAAGGGAGGAGGTAGGAAGGGGGAGGAGAGGAAGGGAGTAGAAGAAGGGAGGAGGGAGGAGAGGAAGGGAGTAGAAGAAGGGAGGAAGTAGGAAGAGGGAGTAGAGGAAGGGAGGAGGTAGGAAGAGGGAGGAGAGGAAGGGAGTAGAAGAAGGGAGGAGGTAGGAAGAGGGAGGAGAGGAAGGGAGTAGAAGAAGGGAGGAGGTAGGAAGAGGGAGGAGAGGAAGGGAGTAGAAGAAGGGAGGAGGTAGGAAGAGGGAGGAGAGGAAGGGAGTAGAAGAAGGGAGGAGGGAGGAGAGGAAGGGAGTAGAAGAAGGGAGGAAGTAGGAAGAGGGAGTAGAGGAAGGGAGGAGGGAGTAGAGGAAGGGAGGAGGTAGGAAGAGGGAGGAGAGGAAGGGAGTAGAAGAAGGGAGGAGGGAGGAGAGGAAGGGAGTAGAAGAAGGGAGGTGGTAGGAAGGGGGAGGAGAGGAAGGGAGTAGAAGAAGGGAGGAGGGAGGAGAGGAAGGGAGTAGAAGAAGGGAGGAGGTAGGAAGAGGGAGGAGAGGAAGGGAGTAGAAGAAGGGAGGAGGTAGGAAGAGGGAGGAGAGGAAGGGAGTAGAAGAAGGGAGGAGGGAGGAGAGGAAGGGAGTAGAAGAAGGGAGGAGGTAGGAAGAGGGAGGAGAGGAAGGGAGTAGAAGAAGGGAGGAGGTAGGAAAAGGGAGGAAAGGAAATGATGGGAAGAGGAAAGAAGGAGGAGAAGAAAAGGATAGAAGAGGGGAGGAGGAAGGAGAGAAAAAGAGATGAAGAGGGGGGGGATAGAAGATTTGGAAGAAGAGAATAAAAAAAAATAGCAGATTGCAGTTAAAGATTTATATTTATATGGCAGATTACATTAGATTTGGTTGTGATAAAGCATAGAGAGATTTAATTATTAAATGCCTCGCTACAAGGTTATCATGCACTCATGACTTTTAAATTGCATTTAGTTTTGTGATAATAACATGATAATTCATGATATTTCACTTATTTATTTGTTCATTCGTTTATTCATTCATTATTTGTCTATTCATTTTGATGATTATAATGATTATTTATGGTATTGAAATAAATATAAAAATCTAATCACGGTAAGTGTACGTTAAAGATCATAATTGTTAATCAATGGGAAAAAATGAATAAAAGAATAATAAAATGGGTGAATTAATAATATGGTAAATGAGATAAGTGATAAGTGATAAGAGATAAAATAGATAAGTGACTATGATGATGATGATTGTAAAAATAATGATATTGATAATAATAACAACAATAACAATGATAACAATATTGACAATAAGAGTAATATGATAACAACAGTAATAATAGTCATAACAATCATAATAACAATGATAACAAAAACGACACAAATCACAACAACAACGACCATAAATAATGATAATGATAATTAAAAAAAAAGATAGTTCCTGCCTCTAGTCTTCCGCAAGACCCAGACACAGCAGCCTCCCACCATGCACGGGATCGTACGTCCCTCGAAATCTCCAGAGTTCGGATATCAGAAATCACAGAAAGCATCTTTTTTTTTTTTTTTTTTTTTTTTATCTTATCTCCTGTAGTGGCTTGGGAGGAGGAAGATTAAGAGGCTGAGGCAGTGACAGAAATGGGGTTGGGGTGGGTTGAGGTGGGTTGGGGTTGTGGGGGGGTTGAGGTGGGTTGGGGTGGATTGGGGTGGGTTGGTGTGGGGGGTAAGAGTGGGGTGGGTTGGGGTGGGATGGGGTGGGTTGGGGTGGGGGGTAAGAGTGGGGTGGGGTCGGGTGGGTTGGGGGGTAAGAGTGGGGTGGGGTGGGGTGGGGGGTAAGAGTGGGGTGGGGTGGGTTGGGGTGGGGGGTAAGAGTGGGGTGGGGTCGGTTGGGGTGGGTTGGGGGGTAAGAGTGGGGTGGGGTGGGGGGTTGAGACGAGAGGGAGAGAAGGAGAGAGGGAGAGAGGGAGAGAGGGAAGAGGATGATGGGAGGGGGTCGGTAGGAGGATATGATAAAGAAGAATAAGTGATGAAGGTAAATTTACGAAGAAGAGGAAGTGGAAGAAGAGAGAGTGATGCTAAGAAGAAGGAAGAAAGAAGTGCAAGAGATGGAGATATATTTAGATTGAAGGGAGAATAGAATGAATGGAGAGCAAAGACGATAACAGGATAATAATAACATGACATAGAAGATGTAAAAGACTAAAGAAAGAATCTTGGGGGGAAAACGTGGAGATAAGGAGAAAAATGAGAATGAGAAGGATTCGCAAAAGATTGGACACAGAGGAAGGAATAAAAGGCCGTGACAGTGACAGAGTAGGAGACAGGAAGGAGAGCAAGAAAGGATAAGGAGAGGAAGAATGAATAATAATGCTATGATGAATAACTAAACAAAATTATGAGACTTTAACTTCAGGAAGAGGAGAAACGTAGAAGGAAGAGGGGGGAGAGGAAAGGAGTCGAAGAAGGGAGGAGAGAGGAGAGGAAAGGAGAGGATGAGGGAAGAGGGAGGAAAGAAAATGATGAGAAGAGAAAAGAAGGAGGAGAAGAAAAGGGTAGAAGAGGGGAAGAGGAAGGAGAGGAAACGAGATGAAGAGGGGAGAAAGAGGAAAGAAAATGATAAGAAGGGGAAAGAAGGAGAAGAGGAAAGAACTGGATGAAGGGAAGAGAGAAGATAGAAAATTACAGGAAGAGACAAGAGAGAGGACAGGAGACGAAGAGAGGAGGAGAGGAAGGGAGTGGATACAGAAAGGGGGATTATGAAGCCGAGGTAGTTACAGAGCCAGACGTGAGCTTGCGAGTGGGGGTGGGGTGGGGGTGGGGGGGGTATAGGGAGGAATCAAGGGGAAGCAAGGTGCCAATGGAAAGGGGATTGGAAGGGGAGGAAAAGAGCAGACGACGAGACGAATAGAAGGAGAGGAAATGAATGAAGACGGAGAGATGGATAGAATGAATAACAAAGAAGTGAGTACAAAGAGCAAGGAACAAAGGGAGGGTATAAAGGAGGTGGAAACGAGTGATTTAAAAGGAATAAAGAAAGTACCAAGGATCGGGTACAGAGAACGAGGTACAAAACTGGATAAAGAAGACACAGAAGAAGTCACACAAAGAAAGAAATACAAAGGAATCTGGTGTAGACGAGTGGATGGTGGATAGTGAACAAACGAGAAGGATTAGAGAAAGTGTAACAAAGGAAGTGAAGAGGATGAGTGTACCAACAAAGGCACAAAGGAGCGGACACAGAGGAAGGAGTGGAAAGCACTGTCCATAAAGTGGAGTACAAGTGGAATACAAAGGGCATAATACCAAGGAAGGATACACGGGAAAGGACCACATGAATAATACATGAATAATATAGGAATAATACAGGATAATCTAAAAGAAGGAAAATGTAAGTAAACAAATACACGGAGAGAAGCAGATAGAAATGAGGAATAAAAGTGAGACTAAAAATGGTGATATTACAAAGGAAAATAACACTAGGTGAAAAGAAAGGACAGGCATTAATCTCGGAAAGTTAGTAAGCAAAATTTAGAATGTGAAAATGTTGTTTTGTTCACTCCTTTTTTATTCATATTTTATTCATATTTCAATTTTCTTTGTATTTATGTTTTAGTGCTCAATTTTGTTTTTCGTTTACCTTTTTTATTGCACTATTTTTTTTTTTATTCTCTGTATGTCTTTGCCTTTGTATCTGTGTCTTTGTGTCTCTGTGTCCCTGTCTGTTTGTCTGTCTGTTTCTATCCTTATTTTGTTTAAGAGAAATGTTTGAGAAAGGTTATTCATATTTTTAGATACTGTAAAGTCGAAGAAAAATATGATAGTGCTTACGTTCTGAGCGGAAAATCGAGTACAGAATGAAAGGATAATGATTGTTCTATTCATTGCAGACCTATTTGCTATGAGTTCTCGCAACAGTGAGATCCAGATGCTGGAAAGATTTGATAATATGATCCCTGGTACTTGGGTAACCTTCATAGCAAAATCATAGCGGATATATCTTACCGTAAGGATCATGACAACCTTGATAGATCATTGAGAAAAAAAAGAAAGAAGTAAAACGAGATGAAAGAGAATTCTACCAAGGAAAGAAAGTGTGTCAAACAACATTTGCAATCACGTAATCAAAGAACTTGAGATCATGTTCTTACGTCTTTCGATGATAGCCGAGGGTCGTAACACGTGTACTTCTTTCAGCCCCCCCCACCCCCCAAAAAAACAAAAAAACAAAAACACACTGGCGAACTTTCCTCTTACATTCCTCTCATTGCCCCCCCACCAAAAAAAAAAGAAGTGATTGACGTGATGCCAATAAAAGTATCATCACCACAAGTATCAGTTCATCTTCTCTTTCGAATTCATTATCGGAAATTGGTCATCGCAAACAGTAATCCATAAGTTAGGGTCTTAGACGGTGTTAAGGCTCAACGCAACCCCAGTCGTAAGTGTGATTCATAATTACCTTCAGTCTCGAACTTCGTCTATTACGATGGACGTCGTAAAGTTGCAAGAGCGAGATCATGAATGGGGACACATTTTATGCTTGTTTATCCCCTCTCATTCGTTGGAACTTTGAAGGGAATTGAAGGAAGAGGACGGAGGGAACGAGAGCGAGTGTGTGTAACTCGGCTAAGAGAACCAAATGTTGCCATAAAACCCCAGATCCCCAGAAGACCACATGGGGTCCTCAACTTTACTGTTTAGACGCCGGTGTCGCTCACATCCAGATGTTTTTGAAGGACACGGCAGATTGATTAATGTTGTAATGGATAGAATAGATTGATTAGCGTCGCCTAGTTGTTTTGCAGTGAATAGACATGAAAATATATATGTTCATACACGCACACGCACACACACACACACACACACGCACACACAAGCACACACAGACACACACACACACACACACACACACACACACACACACACACATATATATATTATATATATATATATATATATATATATATATAT
>NW_028234417.1:7623744-7626244 GCF_977035675.1 Penaeus japonicus | reverse complement strand
TCCTTTCTCTCTGTATCTCTCTCTCCTTCTCTCTGTCTATCTCTCCTTCTCTTTCTCTCTCTCTATCCATCTCTCTTTCTCTCTCTCTCTCTCTCTCTCTCTCTCTCTCTCTCTCTCTCTCTCTCTCTCTCTCTCTCTCTCTTTATATATATAAATATATAATATATATATATATCTTTTTATATATATGCTTCTCTCTTCTCTCTCTCTCTCTCTCTCTCTCTCTCTCTCTCTCTCTCTCTCTCTCTCTCTCTCTCTCTCTCTCTCTCTCTCTCTCTCTCTCTCTCTCTCTCTCTATATATATATATATATATATATATATATATATATATATATCTTTCTCTCTCTTTCTCCATCCCACACACACACATGCACGCCCACCATTACAAATACAACCGCAGCTCCTACAAGATGTAGCTAACACTCCTTGCAGCAAGACTTATCATATTGCACGCAGTTGCGACACTTAACTTTGCATTTGGTACAGCAGCCACACAAATTCTACAGACTCATTTGGTATTCGAGGGCGTTTGCGTCTCTCCCAGAGGACAGTTCTATCTCGCCTGATAATTTCGCTTAAGTTATGGCACATTTACCAGTTCTGTAATTCGTTCTCTGCTGTATCGCCTTGTATTTGTATTGCGATGCTGTAGATGCTAGTGAATGTAAGACTATTAGAGGTGTATTAGGTATGGTACTGTAAGCTCGTAGAAAATATAGAATGTGACGTTTTTTGAGCTCAAAGAAAATACTGATAATGGTCTGAGATAAATAACAGCCAGGAAATGCCAAATCTTGTGATCGCGGTATATAGTAAACATTCAAAAGAACGTTGACTCTAAATGTTTACGAAGTTAGTGATATTATTGCCTGCAGAAGGACCTTTATCCAAAAATCAATATATAAAACTGTCAGCTGAAGACTTACTATACAGAACGGAAAGTAAAATATCTCTCTAAAAGCAGCTTCAGCCTCGTAATTCACACGATCAGCTGATCCCCCTTTCAACGAAGAACCAAGGGACCAGAGCTGTAAGGAGAGTACAACAGGCATTGGATCACACTGAAGGGAGACGAAAGTACTGCGAAGTTTTAACGGGCGTATGAACTCCCTGCTTTCCTGATATTGCATTCTTGGCAGTACATCTCTCCTCACACACACACACACACACACACACACACACACACACACACACACACACACACACACACAGAGAGAGAGAGAGAGAGAGAGAGAGAGAGAGAGAGAGAGAGAGAGAGAGAGAGAGAGAGAGAGAGAGAGAGAGAGAGATTGAGATAGATAGATAGATAGATAGATAGATAGATAGATAGAGAGAGAGAGTAAGTTAGATAGATACAGAGAGAGAGATAAAGAGTAAGAGAGATAAACAGAGAGATTAAGTGAGACAGAGAGAGACAGAGAGAGAGAGAGAGAGAGAGAGAGAGAGAGAGAGAGAGAGAGAGAGAGAGAGAGAGAGAGAGAGAGAGAGAGAGAGAGAGTAAGATAGATAGATAGATAGATAGATAGATAGAGAGAGAGAGAGAGAGAAAGATTAAAATGCATAGATAGAGAGAGAAAGAGAGAGAGAAAAAGAGAGAGAATAGAATTTCCCGGAGAATCGCAGATACCGTTAATCAAAGGTTGACTTATGAACACATTTTATCCATCAGCTAAAAGGAAATTGTGTTAACAATTGCTATTGTTAAAGTATCGTATTGTCAAAGACATGAGTCGATTTTATGCTCGATGCACGGCATGAATCTGGTCTGGATTTATGCCTCCACTCGACAGGTGTGTCAGGTCGATGCTAATGATTATTAACAAAAGACAATACATTCTCTCATTCTCTTTTCATTAGCCATATACATCGTGTTCAGTTACACCCACGAACAGATATATACAGAACTGCTCAATCACGCTAACAGTTGCAATTGCCAGAGACTCACGTATAAATATTGCACACACGTGTTCAAATAGACGTATATAAAACAGACGTAATAAAAGGTCCTGACGCACATTTTGAGGTATTAATATCAAACTCGGGCACCACGATCATGTATGATAAGATTAAATTTATTACCGTATCTCATTGCATTATTAAAAAGAACGCATATGCACGCTCTCTCTCTCTCTCTGTCTTTCTTTCTTTTTCTGTCTCCCTGTCTGTCTGTCTCTCTCTCTCTCTCTCTCTCTCTCTCTCTTTCTCTTTCTTTTTCTATCTCCCTCTCTCTCTCTCTCTCTCTCTCTCTCTCTTTCTCTTTTTCTCTCTCTCTTTCGCTCGCTCTCTCTCTCTCTCACACACACACACACACACACACACACACACACACACACACACGATAAATACATACAGTGAATCACAAAGATATTGCAATACGAGTGTTGATATAAAGCAACACAGACCATGAGAAAATTCTGTACACGTGTAGGTATACCCGGTCAAAGGGAATATATGTTTATATGTATATTAATTTTCTATTGTAAATTGTGCTACGCGTTC
>NW_028234417.1:7609453-7611144 GCF_977035675.1 Penaeus japonicus | reverse complement strand
ACGAAAATTAGATGAAGCTTTGTTTTCAGGCACTGGCGTTAAGACAACAAAGAGGAGGCTCGGAATAGAAAAAAAAAAAAAAAAGAGAGAGAGAGAAAAAAAAGTATGCAGTAAAGAAACCCGACGAAAAGGTAACACACAATATAAATGAAATTAGTAAAAATCAGCACAAGACATGCCCCATAATCACACTAAACAAACAAGAATCTCAAATAACGAGAAAGAGAGAGAGAGAGAGAGAGAGAGAGAGAGAGAGAGAGAGAGAGAGAGAGAGAGAGAGAGAGAGAGAGAGAGAGAGAGAGAGAGAGAGAGAGATGTAGAGAGAGAGAGAGAGAGAGAGAGAGAGAGAGAGAGAGAGAGAGAGAGAGAGAGAGAAACAGAGACAGACAGAGAGAGAGAGAGAGAGAGAGAGAGAGAGAAACAGAGACAGACAGAGAGAGAGAGAGAGAGAGAGAGAGAGAGAGAGAGAGAGAGAGAGAGAGAGAGAGAGAGAGAGAGAGAGAGAGAGAGAGAGAGAGAGAGAGAGAGAGAGAGAGAGAGAGAGAGAGAGAGAGAGAGAGAGAGAGAGAGAGAGAGAGAGAGACAGAGACAGAGACAGAGAGTGAGAGAGAGAGAGAGAGAGAGAGAGAGAGAGAGAGAGAGAGAGAGAGAGAGAGAGAGAGAGAGAGAGAGAGAGAGAGAGAGAAAACGCAAGCATCTTTGTATGCATAAACGTAAACCTTCTTTCAAGAAAGAATCCTAACAAGCAGAAAGAATCAGAATCCCTCCCCCCATTTGCTTTAAGGGAGAGGATGCTATGGCGTTGATGCTCGGCCTTATAACTCTATAATGCTCCCAAGAACTTATAATGATTTTCCTCAACCCATATACGAAGAAGCAACAAAAATATTTTTTCCCCTAACAGGAATATCCGTCCATGTGGAGAGACTGCTTCCCTTATTTGCATATATTTCAGGCGTTGTTGATTTAGAATTAAGATCAAAATTTGAAATTTCAGAATTAAAATAAGGAGATGTTGAGGAGGAAGAAAAGCAGCTTCAGTGATCATGATTATAATGATGATGATAATGCTATCAATTCTAATTTCAGGGATGGTTATTATAATGATATTCCGCATAGCTATCATCATCATAAAACTAGGATTATCATCATCATCATCATAATTATGATATTGCTATGGATACTGTTCTTGATATTATCAATAGGAACACTAATAGTGATTATTAGAATAAAGATAAGTAGATGATGATGGCAGAAATAACAACGAGAGAAACAAAGATAAAGAAATTATAATAAGGGCCCTACGAATGGTAATTATAATAATGATAATAATGATAATAATCGTAACTGTAACAACAACTATAACAATGTGATAGCTACTGTGATATTAAGGATAACAATGATAATGATAATAAGAATAAGAATAAGAATAACAATAATAACAGAAAATAACAGAAAAAAATCATAATGATGATACGATGAAAGTAATAATGATGCTGATAGGAATAACAACAATAATAAGGGTAATGATGATAATGATAGTGATCATGATAACCATGACAATACTTATGACAAAATAGTGGTAGTAGTAGCAGTAATGGTAGTAATAGTAGTAGTAGTAGTAGTAGTAGTAATAGTCATCCTCATCTATCATGTAATTCATTAGATAATGTCACCGAAAAAAAAAAAAA
>NW_028234417.1:7576953-7579453 GCF_977035675.1 Penaeus japonicus | reverse complement strand
TTTATATATATTTTCCCATATACTGTATCTGTATGTCATTGTTAAATGATGACGAACAATGTTCGTTGAGTAATAATGATAAAGAAAAATTACAATAGAAATAGATAAGATACATTAACGATATTTATTCTGATTTAATACAAATATGATTAGAACAACAATGCAGCACGTTGGACCAAACCCGGCATCCTTGAGACCTAACCATTGCCGACTAAAGGAAATTTATAAAACCACAGGAATTTTGTGGTAATACAGACTACCTTACGTGTTTGCGGCATTTACGCTCGTTACGTCCCAGTCGTTTAGGAATATTTCGGTTTAAATAACCAATGAAACATCACCGAACACGCTAACCAATACTAAGGAACGCCAACTAACTCTTCGCGGAACAGATGCAAATTTCAGTTAATCTGAGCCATGGACTATCAGCGCCACTAGCCTCTAGCGGCTCTCGGGGAAATTAACTTTTCGCCGGAAAATGAGTCATTGAACAATAGAATTTCAGATCTGGGTGGTCGAGCTTGTATTATTGTTACTACTAATAGTTATGATAGTTATAGGAGTACTCATGATGAAACAATAATGATAAAGATAACTATATCAAAAGTAATTGTCAAAATAGTAATGATAATAATAATAATGAGAGTGAGGACGATCGTAGCAGTATAGCAACGATAATCTTAGAAGAAAGATATAACAAAAATATATATTCGTAAACCATTCCTTTCTTTAATCCTAATCTATCATTATTTCCAGAATCGTCATTATTTTCACTGTTACTAATTTTAGACTTAACAACAGTATTGTTAGTGCCTGTCCCTGTTTCCTAACATAACTTATGTTTTCGTATTATCATCTTCTGTCACTCTTAAGTCTACCATTTGCAATATACAGCTAGACCTGTAAAGGATTATAGAAATGCACTGAGATTTGCAACTGGTGTCCATTTCAAGTGATAACGCCCACAGCTAAGGACACATAAATAAGATAAAAAAACACAAATAAGATAAGGAAACACAAATAAGATAAGGAAACACAAGTAAGATAAGGAAACACAAAGAAAATAATGAAACGCAAATAAGATAAGGAAACAAATAAGACAGGAAACCAAATAAGGATAAGGCATCAAATAAGAAAGGAAACACAAATAAGAAAGGAAACGCAAATAATAAGGAAACAAATAAGATAAGGAAACACAAATAAGATTAAGGAAACGCAAATAAGATAAGGATCCGCAAATAAGATAAGGGAAACACAAAATAAAGATAAGTAAACACAAATAGAATAAGGAAACACAAATAAGATCAGGAAACAAATAATATAAGGAAAACAAATAAGATAAGGAAAACAATAAGATCAGGAAAACAAATAAGAAAAGGAAACAAATAAGATAAGGAAAACAAATAAGATAAGGAAAACAAATAAGATAAGGAAACTCAAATAAGATAAGGGAAAACAAATAAATAAAAAACAAATAAGATAAGGAAACAAATAAATAAGGAAACACAAATAAATAAGGAAACAAATAAGATAAGAAACACAAAATAAGATAAGGAAATCAAAAATAAGATAAGAAATCAAATAAGATAAGGAAAACTAATAAGATAAGGAAACACAAATAAAATACGGAACACAAATAAATAAGGAAACACAAATAAATAAGAAACCAAATAAGATAAGAAAACAAATAAGATAAAGGACACACAAATAAGAATAAGGAAACACAACAAATAAATAAGGGAAACACAAATAAGATAAGGAAACAAATAAGATAAGGAAAAACAAATAATATAAGGAAAAAACATAAGATAAGGAATCACAAATAAGGATAAGGACCACAAATAAGATGAGGAAAACAAATAAGATAAGGAAACACAAATAAGAAAGGAACACAAATAAATAAGGAAACAAATAAATTAAAAAAGAAATAAGAAAGGAAAACAAATAAGATAAGGAAACAAATAAATAAGGAAACACAAATAAGTTAAGGAAACACATAAATAAGGGAAACACAAATAAGATAAGGAAACACAAATAAGACAAAGGAAAACAAATAAAGATAAGGAAAACATATAAGATAAGGAAACACAAAAAGATATGGAAAACAAATAAGATAAGGAAAACAAATAAAAAGGAAAACAAATAAATATAAGGAACACAAATAAGATAAGGAACACAAAAAGATAAGGAAACAAATAATGACGATATTGAGCCGCAGCCACTGCAATACCGCAAATCCTGCCAGGAAGTGATGGAAATGATGACACACGATTCCTAGGGCAGAAAACCGAAGATAAATATTCTCAATTTTTTTAGATCTATTACCTCCCACGCTTGATATTAGAAAGAATTACACCGTATATTTAAATAGAAAGTTTTTTTTTCTTCTTCTTTTTCCTCTTTCTTCTCTTCTTCTTCTTCTTTTTGTTTTTTCCTATTTGTCTTCTTCATCTTTTCTTCATTCTCTTCTCTTCTCCTTCTTTTCCTTCTTCTTCTTTTT
>NW_028234417.1:7569453-7571953 GCF_977035675.1 Penaeus japonicus | reverse complement strand
AGAGAGAGAGAGAGAGAGAGAGAGAGAGAGAGGGAGGGTGGGGAGGGAAGAGAAGAGAGAGAAGCAGAGAGTGAGAGAGAGAGGAGAAGAGAAGAGAAAGGAAGAGAGAGAGAAGCAGAGAGTGAGAGAGTGAGAGAGAATAAGAAGCAGAGAGTAGAGAGCGAAGTGAAGCAGAAAGAGAGAAGAAAGAGAAGAAAGAGAGTAAGAGAGATAGAGAGAGAAAGAGAGAGAGAGAGAGAAAGTAGAGAGTAAGAAGGGAGAGAAAGAATTGAGAAGTAGAGTTTGAGAGGAGAGAAAGAGCGCCAACATACTCATCCTTCCACAACCTCTCAAAAAAAAGAGTAAAAAAGTCAAGACACAGTCAAGATTTTCCGTATCTGATTCCACACCGTAAACAGAAACGAAAAGCAAGCACGGAAAGGGATCCAGCACGGATCGCAAGCACCAAGAATTGCAAGCGGAAGCACAAAGGGCGAGACTAAGAAAACGTGATACCGTAAGAAACCACAGTCAAAGAAAACGGAATAACGCCATTCCATGTTGCAAAGGGAATAAGGATGCTTGCAAGCGGAAGCTTCTGACGGCAAAGCAAACACCGGAAGAAGAAGATGGAGAAAAAAACGGACGAAAGTGAATTCAACCATTCGAATTGAAATATGACGGAATCGCGTCCCATACCTTGACATCAGGGAAGAACTGGGAATGTGTGGTGTGTACATACATACCCCCAACCACACACACACACACACCACACACACACAAACACATTCACACACACACACACCATATATATAAATAGATATATAATATATATTATATATAATAATAAATTAATATATAACACACACACACACACACAACACACACACACACACACACACACACACACACACACACATAGATTATATATATATATATATATATATATATATAGAGAGAGAGCGAGAGAAAGAGAGAGAGAGAAGGAAAGTGAGAGTAGAGGAGAGAGAGAGAGAGAGAGAAAGGAAGTAAGATGGGAAGAGAGAGAAAGAGAAAGACAGAGATTGATAGACAGATAGGTAGAGAGAGAGAGAGAGGAAAAGAGAGAGAGAGAGAGAGGAAGAGAGAGAGAGAGAGAGAGAGAGAGAGAGAGAGAGAGAGAGAGAGAGAGAGAGAGAGAGAGAGAGAGAGAGAGAGAGAGAGAGAGAGAGAGGAAGAGAGAGGAAGAGAGATGAAGAGAGAGAGAGGAAGAGAGAGGAAGAGGAAGAGAGAGAGAGAGAAAGAGAAGAAGAAGAAGAAGAAGAAGAAGAAGAAGAAGAAGAAGAAGAAGAGAGAGAGAGAGAGAGAGAGAGAGAGAGAGAGAGAGAGAGAGAGAGAGAGAAGAAGAAAAGAAGAAAAGAAGAAAAAGATCAGTCGGTGGATTTACGCGCATATTAAGTATTCGTCAGTGCAGGAAGCAATTGAAGGTCATGATAATTTTTCTTTGTAAAAACGACAGCAATTTTGTCATGCACAATCTTGAATAAGGCAATTTCCACCGAAAGCATCTTTATTTTTTATGTATATGAATCATTGTTATTGAGTAATCTGATATCATGAATAAAATCGTGACTCTTCTGTAGTATGTTTGCCTGAATATAATCGCTTATTAAACCTTACATTTATTCAGATTAAGATAACAGTTGTGAGAGTTGTGCAAAGCAACAATACGTAACAAGTAAGCTGTAAGCATACCCACACGTCATCAATACACACGCACACACACACACACAAACTCACACACACACACCCACACACAAAAAATATATATAGTCTACGTATATATAAATAATTATATATATATATAAAAATAATCTATATATAAATATATACATATATATATTTATTGTATATATGTATATATAAAAATATATATATATATATATATATATATATATAGTATAATATATACATACACACACACATATATATATACATACATATTCTTCCCTGCCACTGTAAGTCTCCGCTGTTTCTCATCCGCCCTCCTGGCTTTGTCTTGATGTCCCTTTAGGCGACAGAAATAAAGATCCAAGCCAACTCAAAGCCACAGCTCAGGCAAGATGATCTGCTGGATCTCATATGAAAGCAAATCCTAAAAAAAAAAATAAAAATGATAGATGATATCCGAAATTCCCATCTTGTAAAATACCCCTTTATATTTATTACTTTGTGCTACGAGCGTTAAAGTAAACAAGCAAAAAACAAAAAAAAAAAAAAAAAAAAAAAAAAAAAAAAAAAAACAGTGCTTTTGTGATACACTTTTGATTGTGCAACAGGAGGATCCCACTGAATTACGGTTCTAAATCCTATAGATTTTGTATTTTTGGTTCTTTGCTTTAAGGAGATAGTGGCATCTACGGTGAGGATGAATTATTTACCGGATGATCAAAGACACATTAATTTAATTTACAGATGATTCTTAGTGAAGTCAAAGTTCACTGAAATCCCAAAGCAAACACGATTAATTCTTTTTTAGAAA
>NW_028234417.1:7555291-7565291 GCF_977035675.1 Penaeus japonicus | reverse complement strand
ATATATATATATAATATATATATATACATATATACTTATATATCTGGCATATATTTTTATATATATATATATATACTATTATTTATATTATCATATATTCATCTAAATATAACACACCACATATTCCTGCATTTACCATGCATATTCATGCATACTTACAACACTATATATTACTATATATCTTCTATAATAATATATATATACTCATATATATATATATATAATATACTAAATATATTATACTATTTTTAATATATATATATATATAGCTATATACATTTAATTTATAGACAAGTATATCCCATTTTTTTTCACGCGCCGCTCATCTACTATATATTTATATAAATAAGCCGCGCTCGCTCTCTCCGCTCGCTCGCTGAACTCCCTATATATACTACTACTATGTCTTGTATGTATATATATCATGATACTACCCTCATAATTTATAACAAATACATACCTACCTATAACTATACCTCACATCCACTATACATCACTACCCCCTAACTATATTTTATAGCTTAATTACGCCTCTACTATATATCTCTATATTATATATAGTATATTATATTTAACCTCAACTCTACTCCATTACACTACTACACCTTATACAACGTCTACTCTCTCTCTTTGTCGCCCTCCTATCGCTACAGCTTCATTTAAACTGCATAAGCGTTCCAAGGCAATCACATAACAATGCGCAAGACAACCCACATGTACACACAACGCGCATAACATAAATAAACTATAATCAATAATTCTTATTCAGCAACAGGGTATGCAAATAGAACGAATGATATAAGTTGCCAGAGAACGAACGCTACAATTCCCTAGATTCAGGCCCGAAACAGCCGTTGCAATCACTCTACTCGAACTATCAAACCACTCACCATACCGCCCCATACCATTAGGGTTTCTCTTCTCACACTCTTGAAAGCACCATTTGAAAACGACGATAAGAAAAATGGAGCAAGTTTATTTTGCTTTTAGGATGGAAAATTGTGTCTGATTGGCCTTGGCGCTTAGGTCGGTCTTCGCACAGAGATACCTTGTGTGGGTAGCTTATTTGAGCGTTGTGTTATTGTTTTTGGAGTGGGTGTGGTAATGATGTTGTTTAGCATTAATAATTTGTATGTGTATATGTTATTATATATATATATTATATCTATTTATACTATTATATATACTTGTTATATATTATAAATATACATACATATATATATAAATATATACCTATATATATATATATATATATATATACTTTATATATTATATTATTTACACATGCATTTACATATATATATATATATTAAATATCTAATATATATATATATATATATATTATATATAGTTTATATATCATATACTGTAAAATATATTATATAGTACCATACTATATATATATCTATACTCACTACCATATATTATGTACATTTCATATATATATATTTATATACACACACATATATTATTTAATATATCCTATTATATATAATTATATATATTACTTAATTTAAATGTGTATATATCTTATATTATATATTGTACATAATATATGTTTAGATATATATTTATATATTACTAATTATTATATATATATATATAATATATAACCATATATATATGTTACTTAATATATATATATATATATATACACATATATATATTATATATATTATATATATATGTATTATATATATTATATTTATATATCATATTTATATACCCATACTACTACATCTTTAAACAACAAACTAGTGTCTCTAAGAACCAACACCTTATCCCTATAGTCATCGCAAAACAATAGTAGATACATAATCCACACACCCTTCATATATCCCGCCCCCAACCTTATGGTGTCTCATCACCCACTTTCCCTGTCCCATCTTCCTGTACACGCCCCAGCACGTCATTGCAGCCAACACCACAGGCCCAGTAACATGTTGCATAGCACGAGGAGACAAAGAGACAGGGAGACGACGAGATGTGTAGTGAAATGTCAAGTTTTGTTGAACCGGAACGGGCGGCGCCTAACCCCGGAGTGAAAGTGGTCCGCTGGGAGGGGTGGGGAGGGGAGAGTGACAACAGCGAGATGTTGGCTTTCGAGGTGGGAGGGAGGGTGAGGGGGGGGGGGTGAGTCAGAAGGAGAGGAATGGTTGCCAGTTTTTTTTTTTTTTTTTTTTTGTTCTCTTTTGTGTTATCTTAACGGCCATTGTTTATAATGTACACCATATATGGTGTGGATAAACAATTAGATTGTATGAGTAAAAATCGTTTGTACACAACAATCATACAAAGCTTTGAGTATTGTGTGGCCACACACACTCACCACACACACACACACACACACTCACACACACACACACAAACCCCACACACACCATACACACCACACACACATACATTCACATACACATCATACACACCACCCACACACACACACACACACACACACACACACATACACACAAAACACACACCACACACACACACACAATCATATATATATTATAATGTATTTATTACTATATATAAATTATATATATATATAACATAATATATCTATCATACTATATTTACATACATACATATTGACGAATACTATTCTTTTATATATATTGAACCCATACTTTATTATCAATATATATATATATTTTATATACTTATATATTTATATTATATTTGGTGTGTGTGTGTGTGTGTGTGTGTGTGCAATTAAATGTGGAAACAGGAAAAGAGGAAGAGGAGGAGGGCATAGAGAGAGAGGAGAAGAGAGAGAGGAGAGAGAGATGATCAAAGGAAAAACAAACAAACATACAAACCTTTGCTTTGATTTTATATACTCACGTGCTTATTGAACTGTTGTCCACCGACAGATAAAAAAAGGTCGGACTCAGCATACAAAAAAAATACAAAAACCTTCTGTTGGAAAGATAATATACCCGTAGGGAAGTCTCTAGCCTGAACCTCCTCTCTATCTTAAAAAAATTATATACTTGTCACACTCTGACATATACCTGTACACCATATTCAAGTCTTAAGAACTTGGTGTTCCTGACTGAAACAAATGGAAATACATAAAAATACACAGAAATGATTCCTTTTTTTTTTTTTTCTTGTTTCTTTCTTTTTAATGACACCTTTATTTATTGTAAGCAGGACCATAATTAAAGGTATTCGACTGTAAAATACAGACCAATACCTATGTTATTTCAATGATTTTGCTTCCCTTTGTATGAATTGATTGCAAGAAATTTATTGAAGGAAATTTGGAAATTATTGTTCATGGAGGAAGAGTATTTTTTTTTTTTTTTTTTTTTGGGGGGCCCCCGTTATACTAATATATTGTTTTAGTTTGCACTAATTTTTAAGTCTTGCTATTTCTATTCCATTAAATATGCATTTAATATAAATTTATTTCATTTACATACATGCTATACTTTATCAATAGGAAATATACCCATTTTTTTTTTTATTTTTTCGTTCGTTATCTAATTCTTGATCCCTTTTGTAATCTTCTAAGTCGTACAGTGAAATACTTACCCGCCTAATCCACACAAAACGAGATATTTTATCCTCTTTATTGCATTAGATTCAATTGACCGCAGTTTCCTTCCTCATTGACGTATAGTCGAGTATCTTCGCGTGTTGTTAGGTTGTTTATATATTTTTCTTTTTTATTCGTTCACTGTCGAAATGCTACGAAGCCTGTACGCTGAGTCTCACCACAAAAAAATCTCGCCATCTGGACCCCATGTAACAGCATTTCTAGGTGTGTTATGTGTTGGGAAGTGAGAGAAAAAAAAACGAAACAAAAGAAATAAAAGAAAAATAACATGAAGATACTCAGCAATTAGATAAAAGGTTGAAAAATGTTGATGCCAATATCATATATTTATTTATATTGAAACTGTTTGGCGAATGCATTTCCCTGTCTTCGAACTGTCTTTCGTTATGAGAAATTACAGCCAAAAGGAAAAGAAAAAAAGAAAGTAAGAAAAGCAAAAAGGAGGAGAAAAAAAAAGGTTCAATGCACCAGTCCACGGACCACTATCTGTTGCACCTCTGCCTCTGTGCCACTCTCTTCATACTCAAATATCCACAAAATTACCCATAAAAGTCGAATCTTTCTCTGTTGTTTCGCAGTCAGTGGTTCGACTTTAGTGAATCATTGAGCAAAGTGGCTGAAGCGGTAGGGGAAATGTCGGCGACTAGTGCGCTGGTGACTTTTTGCATGTCAGTCTGCAGTTCTGCTCTTTAATTGCACTGAACCAGAGTGAATGACCGCAAACCTCAACCATGCCATACTCTGGTTGAATTTGAGTCACTGTATGATCTGCATTTTTTGATATCTTGCAGGTCAGATATGTTATTGGTGTAGTAATGGTTATTTTTCAATCAATGTGATACACCTTTGTAATTAATGGTTATGCTACTATCAAATACAAAATATATATGTTAGTTCTTTGAAAAGATTACGAAAGAGCAATAATTAATATGATCAATGTAAAAAAAAAAAAAAAAAAAAAAACGGCAACATAAATAGATTAAAAAGAAGATCTTGTCATTTTATTCTCCATCCGTCCCTCTCTCCCTTCACTCTGTTTTTGATCGATTGTTTTCGTCTGTTCCTACTTTTATTCGGGGTGTCATTGTCTACATTTGGTGATGTGGTAGTTTAAAGTTAGGTTTTAGTATCACAGTAGGCCTACGCTTACAGACTTTAGTAATTAAGGAGTCTTTTATCCTTGTTGTGCTTTGTCTGCAAATTAAGATTGTTTTCAAAAATAAACTTGGGCATTATTTTTTTTTCGGAGTATTCGTTCAAAATTCTTCATTAACGTATTATTCTTATTTATCAGAGTGGCATTCAGAAAAAGATATAGCACTTTAGTGATTATTTTATGAAACAAATGTATGGATATTGATAACCCTCTTATTATGTTACTATTTCAATTATTGTTGCTTGTGGTAGAACCAGCTATTCAAATTAGTAACCCAATCCATATATATATATATATATATATATATTATATATATTTATATTTACTATATATTATATTTAAATTATATATGTATGTATGTATATTTTTATTTATATATATATTATATTATATATATAAAGATATTATATGTATGTAATTTATATATATATATATATTATATTATATATATAATATACTATATAATATATATATGATTTATATATATATATATTTATAATCATACATATATATACATATATATCTATATATACTTATATATATATATATATATATGTATATATATATGTGGTGTGTGTGCTGTGTGTGTGTGTGTTAGTTGTGATAGTTGTGTGGTGTGCTGTGTGTGTGTGTGTGTGTGTGTGTGTGTGTGTGTGTCGAGTGTGTGTGTGTGTGTTGCGTTGTGTCTTTGTTATCTGTAGTGTGTGGGTGTTATACACACACACACACATATATACTATATTATATAAGTTATACTCTATATATATTTATATATATATATACATATATATATTAACATATATATATATATATAATATATATATATTATATATATCTATATATCTATATATATATATATGTATCTATATATGTATATATATATATATATATATATCTATATATATATATATATATATATATTATAATATTATTATATATTATATATTATATATATACTATATATATATATACTATATATATACATATAACTGTGTTGTGTGTGTGTGTGTGTGTCGTGTGTGTGTGTGTGTGTGTGGTGTGTGTGTGAGTGTGTGTGTGTGTGTGTGTGTGTGTGGTGTGTGTGTGTGTGGGTGTATGTTTCTGGCTGTGTGTGTGTGTGTGTGTATAGATATATTTATATATTATAATTATATACTACTATATATATACTATATATATGCTATGTATGTATGTCTATATCTATATCTATCTATACTATTCTATATATATATATATATTCTCTACTATATATATATATATTCTATAATAAATATTATATCTTTATATACATACATATATATATATAATATAATATATATATCAGTATACTATATAATATATTATATATATATATGTATCTCTCTCTCTGCGTTTTCTCTCTCTCATCTCTCTCTCTCTCCTTTTCCTCTCTCCTCTCTCTCTCTCTCTCTCTCTTTCTATATATACATACATATACATATATATCGAATATATAAATATATATACTATATAAAGATATATGCATATATTAAAAAATATATATATATATATATATATATATATATATTTTATCTATATTATATATATATACACACACACACACATGTATATTATATAATATATATATATATATTATATATATATATACTATATATGTAAAAAAAAAAAAAAATTTAAAAATATATACTATTTATATATATATATATATATATATGTATATATATATAATATTTATATATATAATATATATATATATATCATATATAATTAAATTTATATATATAATATATATATATATCTTACAACATCACACACATACACACATATATGATGTTTATAATATATTGTGCAAATTTGTATATATGCCATACTACGCTATGTATATATATATATATTATATATATATATATATGTATATATATATACTAATATATTACTATAATTATATATATATGATATATGTATTATATGCCATTTATATAATTATAACTTATATATATATATATATATCATTATATATATAATATATATATATGTGCATATATATATATATATATATATATATAATATATATATATATATATATATATATATTTATATATAGTAATATATATATATATATATATTAATTTTATATTTTATTATATATATATATAATATATGCATTTATTTAAATACAAACATATGTATATGCTATAGATATACTATATATATGCTATATATTATATACTAATATATATATATACTATTATATAATATATATATTATATATATATTTTTACATATACTATATATATAATTATTATATATACATATATATATAATATATATATATCATATATATATACATAAATACTATACAATATATCTATATCTATCTATCTATCTATCTATCTATCCTATCTCATCATATATATATACATACGTATATATATATATATATATATATATATATATATATATATAAAGTGCACCGCACATATATCTATATCTATCTATCTATCTATCTACCTTGTCCTCTCTCTCCTCTCTCTCTCTGCTCTCTCATCTCTTCATCTCTCTCAACCCGCATCTCTCGCGCGTCCCCGCTCTCTTTCTCTCTCGCGCAGCTCTTCTCTCTCTCCCTCTCTCTCCTCTTTATATAATACTAATATATATAGATATAGAATATATATATATATCATATAGACTATATATATTATATATTATATATTTATATGTTTATGTATATATATATGTATAATATATATTTTATTTATATATATAATATATATATTTATTTATTTATTTTTTGTGTACATAATATACATATATCTATTATTTATATATAGATATATATATATATACTATAGAATAGATATATATTTATATATATATGTATATGTATATGTATGATATTTATATATACCTATATATATATATATATTATATAATATATATATATATATATATAGTATATGTATATATATATCATATTTATATATATATATGCATATACTGTATATCTATATATATATTTTATTTATATTGATATATATATTATATATATATATATATATATTTTATATTATATTTATCATATATTATATACATTACATACATAATATATATATATATATATATATATATTATAATATATTTAGATATATATATTTATATATAGTTTATATATTCTATATATGGCTATATATTATATATATATAGAGATATATTTTATATATATATATATCTTGATATATATATTTTATATATATATACTTTATTTATATATGCATATATATTATATATATATATATATATATTATAACATTATATATATTATAATCATTATATATAATATATAAGTATATATAAATGCATTTTTCTACATATATATACATACATGTATGTACGTATACATACGTGTATTTCTTTTCAAAAATAAGAGTCAGCATATGGCAACTTTACCACATGGTCCTATTGCCTTCGAGATATAAAAACAAAGAACGAAAAGTCAAATACTCTCGTATTTTTGTTACATATTTTTGTTTGTTGTTCAGACCAAAATTTTTTTTACCCCCCCCCCTACAGCCATGTTCAGGCACCCCCTCACCCCCTCCGAGGGTCACCCCACCCCTTCTCCCTGGCTAACCCTTCCTTCCTCTATACCCCCCCCCCCTCCCCCTCCTCCTCTTTCCAATCATTCTTTTGATTCTATTAATATTTTTGTTTCTTTTTCGGGTTTTCTCTGGGACTCATTTATTACGCTGAGGGTCGGCTGACGTTGTAGACTGATGCAGGCTAAGTATAGTAGTTCTGGTTTTATAATAATACACATACACAAACACACACACACATATACACACGCACACACAGATACACACACACACACACACACACACACACACACACACACACACACAAACACACACACATACACAGATAGACACACACAGACACACAACATAAACAAACAAGCAAACAACCAAATAAACAGACGCACTCACACACACACCCAATATCACTCGCATATCTGCACTTACTTATCTATGCACTATTTCCAAACTCTGCACACAATTGCCTTCGAAATCGTCTAAACGTAACCGAAATTCACACACACACACACACACACACACAACACCCCCATCCACAAAGCCTTTGCAAGACCCAAACACCATCGATCACCATCAAAGTGGGGCTGTGGGGGGGGGGGGGAAGACTCAAAATGGCTGGTGGAAAAAAAAATTCAAAAAAAAAATTCAGAAGTCTTTCATGCCTGTTTCCAAGCGCTCGCCATGTGCCCCTTGAACCTCGCCTGACCTTAAGCTGAGCGTTAATTAAGCTCACGAAGAAGCATAAAGCTGTCTTAAGGTGATAGGAGTCTCTTTCTTTTTCCCTAATTAATTTCATGCTCATATTTTCTTTGGATCTTTTTTTTTTATAGAAGGGTCTTAATTAAGAAATGAATCGATTCAGCTGGATTTACTTTTTCAGGCAGAGAAAATTCCTGATATACATACATACATACACACACACACACACACACACACACACACACACATATATATATATATATATATATATACATATAGATATATATATAATAGAATATATATATATATATCTATACTATATCTATATACTATATAGATATATATATATAGTTAGACTTAACAACAGTACTGTTGATTTGCGTCCCTGTTTCCCAACATTTCTTATAATATATATATATATATATATATATATATATCTATAGATATATATATATATATATATATATATATATATATATATATATATATATCTTCTATTGAAAATATCTTATGTAACACGATGTACAGAATCTCTATCAAGTTTGCCATTGCAATCTGTTTTATCATTGCTTCGACTAACAATTTTGCTGTCATGTAAATAACATTAAGTATTGTAAGTAAGCCGACTATTTATATATATTTTCCCATATACTGTATCTGTATGTCATTGTTAAATGATGACGAACAATGTTCGTTAAGTAATAATGATAAAGAAAAATTACAATAGAAATAGATAAGATACATTAATGATATTTATTCTGATTTAATATAAATATGATTAGAACAACAATGCAGCACGTCGGACCAAACCCGGCATCCTTGAGACCTAACCATTGCCGACTAAAGGAAATTTATAAAACCACAGGAATTTTGTGGTAATACAGACTACCTTACGTGTTTGCGGCATTTCCGCTCGTTATGTCCCAGTCGTTTAGGAATATTTCGGTTTAAATAACCAATGAAACATCACCGAACACGCTAACCAATACTAAGGAACGCCAACTA
>NW_028234417.1:7510291-7515291 GCF_977035675.1 Penaeus japonicus | reverse complement strand
TAGGTAGCCTCAAACAAGGGGCCTCTGGGTACACTTTAACGTCATGCCAGGACAGTACTGTGCTGTACAAAAAAAGGCATTTCCTTGAGGTAGTAAACAAGGAGCATTGGGTAACTTTATCGTCATGCCGGGACATGTACTGTGCAGTACAAACACAAAGGCATTCCGTGGGGTAGCCTTCAAAACAGGGAGCCTTGGGTACACTTTTACGTCATGCCAGACACTTACTGATGCAGTACAAACAAAAGGCATTCCTTGGAGGTTGGCCTCAAACAGGGAGCCTCTGGGTACACTTTAAGTCATGCCAGGACACGTATGATGCAGTACAAACAAAAAGGCATTCTTGGAGGTAGTTCAAACAAGGGAGCCTTGGTACTTTAACGTCATGCCCAGGACACGTACTGATGCAGTACAAACAAAAAGGCATTCCTTGGAGGTAGTCTCAAACAAGGGAGCCTCTGGGTACACTTTAACGTCATGCCCAGGACACTTACTGATGCAGTACAAACAAAAAGGCATTCCTTGGAGGTAGCCTCAAACAAGGGAGCCTCTGGGTACACTTTAACGTCATTGCAAGGACACGTACTGATGCAGTACAAACAAAAAGGCATTCCTTGGAGGTAGCCTCAAACAAGGGGAGCCTCGTGGTACACTTTAACGTCATGTCCAGGACACGTACTGATGCAGTACAAACAAAAAGGCATTCTTTGGAGGTAGCCTCAAACAAGGGGAGCCCCTTTGGTACACTTTAACGTCATGCCCAGGACACGTACTGATGCAGTACAAACAAAAAGGCATTCCTTGGAGGTAGTCTCAAACAAGGGAGCCTCTTGGTACACTTTAACGTCATGCCCAGGACACGTACTGATGCAGTACAAACAAATAGCATTCCTTGGAGGTAGTCTCAAATAAGGGAGCCTGTGGGTAAAGTTTAACGTCATGCCCAGGACACGTACTGATGCAGTACAAACAAAAAGGCATTCCTTGGAGGTAGCCTCAAACAAGGGAGCCTGGGTACAGTTTAACGTCATGCCCAGGACAGTACTGATGCAGTACAAACAAAAGCATTCCTTGGAGGTAGCCTCACACAAGGGAGCTCTGGGTACACTTTAACGTCATGCCCAGGACACGTACTGATGCAGTACAAACAAAAAGCATTCCTTGGAGGTAGCTCAAACAAGGGAGCTCTGGGTACACTTTAACGTCATGCCAGGACACGTACTGATGCAGTACAAACAAAAGGCATTCCTTGGAGGTAGCTCAACAGGGGCCTTGGGTACATTAAGTCATAACAGGCATTCCTTGGAGGTAGCCTCAAACAAGGGAGCCTCTGGGTACACTTTAACGTCATGCCCAGGACACGTACTGATGCAGTACAAACAAAAAGGCATTCCTTGGAGGTAGCCTCAAACAAGGGGAGCCTCTGGGTACACTTTAACGTCATGTCCAGGACACGTACTGATGCAGTACAAACAAAAAGGCATTCCTTGGAGGTAGCCTCAAACAAGGGAGCCTCTGGGTACACTTTAACGTCATGCCCAGGACACGTACTGATGCAGTACAAACAAAAGGCATTCAGTCTCACACAAGGGAGCTTCTGGGTACACTTTAACGTCATGTCCAGGACACGTACTGATGCAGTACAAACAAAAGGCATTCCTTGGAGGTAGCCTCAAACAAGGGGAGCCTCTGGGTACACTTTAACGTCATGCCCAGGACACGTACTGATGCAGTACAAACAAAAGGCATTCCTTGGAGGTAGCCTCAAACAAGGGAGCCTCTGGGTACACTTTAACGTCATGCCCAGGACACGTACTGATGCAGTACAAACAAAAAGGCATTCCTTGGAGGTAGCCTCAAACAAGGGAGCCTCTGGGTACACTTTAACGTCATGCCCAGGACACGTACTGATGCAGTACAAACAAAAAGGCATTCCTTGGAGGTAGCCTCAAACAAGGGAGCCTCTGGGTACACTTTAACGTCATGCCCAGGACACGTACTGATGCAGTACAAACAAAAAGGCATTCCTTGGAGGTAGCCTCAAACAAGGGAGCCGCTTTGGACACTGTATCGTTCTCGCCAGGCCACGTACTGTTGCAGTACAAACAAAAAGGCATTCCTTGGAGGTAGCCTCAAACAAGGGAGCCTCTGGGTACACTTTTACGTCATGCCCAGGACACGTACTGATGCAGTACAAACAAAAAGGCATTCCTTGGAGGTAGCCTCAAACAAGGGAGAGATCGGGAGCACTTTAACGTCATGACCAGGACACGTACTGATGCAGTACAAACAAAAAGGCATTCCTTGGAGGTAGCCTCAAACAAGGGAAGCTCGGTGTACACTTTAACGTCATGCCCAGGACACGTACTGATGCAGTACAACAAAAAAGGCATTCCTGGAGGTAGCCTCAACAAGGGAGCTCTGGGTACACTTTAACGTCATGCCAGGACACGTACTGATGCAGTACAAACAAAAAGCATTCCTTGGAGGTAGCCTCAAACAAGGGAGCCTCTGGGTACTTTAACGTCATGCCCCAGGCACGTACTGATGCAGTACAAAAAAAAAGGCATTCCTTGGAGGTAGCCTCAAACAAGGGAGCCTCGTAGTACACTTTAACGTCATGTCCAGGACACGTACTGATGCAGTACAAACAAAAAGGCATTCCTTGGAGGTAGCCTCAAACAAGGGAGCCTCTGGGTACACTTTAACGTCATGTCCAGGACACGTACTGATGCAGTACAAACAAAAAGGCATTCCTTGGAGGTAGTCTCACACAAGGGAGCCTTTGGGTTAACGTCATGCCCAGGACACGTACTGATGCAGGACAAACAAAAAGGCATTCCTTGGAGGTAGCCGCACACAAGGGAGCCTTTTGGGTACACTTTAACGTCATGCCAGACACGTACTGTGCAGTACAAACAAAAAGGCATTCTTGGAGGTAGCCTCAACAAGGGAACCTTGGTACACTTTAACGTCATGCCTAGGACACGTACTGATGCAGTACAAACAAAAGGCATTCCTTGGAGGTAGTCTCAAACAAGGGAGCCTCTGGGTACACTTTAACGTCATGCCTAGGACACGTACTGATGCAGTACAAACAAATAGGCATTCCTTGGAGGTAGTCTCAAACAAGGGAGCCTCTGGGTACACTTTAACGTCATGCCCAGGACACGTACTGATGCAGTACAAACAAAAAGGCATTCCTTGGAGGTAGCCTCAAACAAGGGAGCCTCTGGGTACACTTTAACGTCATGCCCAGGACACGTACTGATGCAGTACAAACAAAAAGGCATTCCTTGGAGGTAGCCTCAAACAAGGGAGCCTCTGGGTACACTTTAACGTCATGCCCAGGACACGTACTGATGCAGTACAAACAAAAAGGCATTCCTTGGAGGTAGCCTCAAACAAGGGAGCCTCGTGGTACACTTTAACGTCATGCCCAGGACACGTACTGATGCAGTACAAACAAAAAGGCATTCCTTGGAGGTAGCCTCAAACAAGGGAGCCTCTGGGTACACTTTAACGTCATGCCCAGGACACGTACTGATGCAGTACAAACAAAAAGGCATTCTTTGGAGGTAGCCTCAAACAAGGGGAGCCTCGTGGTACACTTTAACGTCATGCCCAGGACACGTACTGATGCAGTACAAACAAAAAGGCATTCCTTGGAGGTAGCCTCAAACAAGGGAGCCTCTGGGTACACTTTAACGTCATGCCCAGGACACGTACTGATGCAGTACAAACAAAAAGGCATTCCTTGGAGGTAGCCTCAAACAAGGGAGCCTCTGGGTACACTTTAACGTCATGCCCAGGACACGTACTGATGCAGTACAAACAAAAAGGCATTCCTTGGAGGTAGCCTCAAACAAGGGAGCCTCTGGGTACACTTTAACGTCATGCCCAGGACACGTACTGATGCAGTACAAACAAAAAGGCATTCCTTGGAGGTAGCCTCAAACAAGGCTCTGGGTACACTTTAACGTCATGCCCAGGACACGTACTGATGAAGTACAAACAAAAAGGCATTTTTGGAAGGTAGCTCAAACAAGGGAGCCTCTGGGTACACTTTAACGTCATGCCCAGGACACGTACTGATGCAGTACAAACAAAAAGGCATTTCTTGGAGGTAGCCTCAAACAAGGGAGCCTCTTGGTAGACTTTAACGTCATGCCCAGGACACGTACTGATGCAGTACAAACAAAAAGGCATTCCTTGGAGGTAGCCTCAAAAGGGCAAACAAGGGGAGCTGTGGTACACTTTAACGTCATGCCCAGGACACGTACTGATGCAGTACAAACAAATAGGCATTCCTTGGAGGTACCCTCAAACAAGGGAGCCTCTTGGTACAGTTTAACGTCATGCCCAGGACACGTACTGATGCAGTACAAACAAAAAGGCATTCTTTGGAGGTAGCCTCAAACAAGGGGAGCCCCTTTGGTACACTTTAACGTCATGCCCAGGACACGTACTGATGCAGTACAAAAAAAAAAAAGGCATTCCTTGGAGGTAGCCTCAAACAAGGGAGCCTCTGGGTACACTTTAACGTCATGCCCAGGACACGTACTGATGCAGTACAAACAAAAAGGCATTCCTTGGAGGTAGCCTCAAACAAGGGAGCCTCTGGGTACACTTTAACGTCATGCCAAGGACACGTACTGATGCAGTACAAACAAAAAGGCATTCCTTGGAGGTAGTCTCATACAAGGGAGCCTCTGGGTACACTTTAACGTCATGCCAAGGACACGTACTGATGCAGTACAAACAAAAAGGCATTCCTTGGAGGTAGCCTCAAACAAGGGAGCCTCTGGGTACACTTTAACGTCATGCCCAGGACACGTACTGATGCAGTACAAACAAAAAGGCATTCCTTGGAGGTAGCCTCAAACAAGGGGAGCCTCGTGGTACACTTTAACGTCATGCCCAGGACACGTACTGATGCAGTACAAACAAAAAGGCATTCCTTGGAGGTAGCCTCAAACAAGGGAGCCTCGTGGTACACT
>NW_028234417.1:7495291-7500291 GCF_977035675.1 Penaeus japonicus | reverse complement strand
CTCAACAAGGGAGCTCGGGTACACTTTAACGTCATGCCCAGGACACGTACTGATGCAGTACACACCCAAAGGCATTCCTGGAGGTAGCCTCAAACAAGGGAGCCTCTGGGTACACTTTAACGTCATGCCCAGACACGTACTGATGCAGTACAAACAAAAGCATTCCTTGGAGGTAGCCTCAACAAGGGGAGCCTGGGTACACTTTAACGTCATGCCCAGGACACGTACTGATGCAGTACAACAAAAAGGCATTCCTTGGAGGTAGCCTCAAAGGGAGCCTGGGTACACTTTTAACGTCATGCCCAGGACACGTACTGATGCAGTACACACAAAAGGCATTCCTCAAGGGAGCCTTTGGGTTCAGTTTAACGTCATGCCCAGGACACGTACTGATGCAGTACAAACAAAAAGGCATTCCTTGGAGGTAGCCTCACACAAGGGAGCCTCGTGGTACACTTTAACGTCATGCCCAGGACACGTACTGATGCAGTACAAACAAAAAGGCATTCCTTGGAGGTAGCCTCAAACAAGGGAGCCTCGTGGTACACTTTAACGTCATGCCCAGGACACGTACTGATGCAGTACAAACAAAAAGGCATTCCTTGGAGGTAGCCTCACACAAGGGAGCCTCTGGGTACACTTTAACGTCATGCCCAGGACACGTACTGATGCAGTACAAACAAAAGGCATTCCTTGGAGGTAGCCTCAAACAAGGGAGCCTCTGGGTACACTTTAACGTCATGCCAAGGACACGTACTGATGCAGTACAAACAAAAAGGCATTCCTTGGAGGTAGCCTCAAACAAGGGAGCCTCTGGGTACACTTTAACGTCATGCCCAGGACACGTACTGATGCAGTACAAACAAAAAGGCATTCCTTGGAGGTAGCCTCACACAAGGGAGCCTCTGGGTACACTTTAACGTCATGCCCAGGACACGTACTGATGCAGTACAAACAAAAAGGCATTCCTTGGAGGTAGCCTCAAACAAGGGAGCCTCTGGGTACACTTTAACGTCATGCCCAGGACACGTACTGATGCAGTACAAACAAAAAGGCATTCCTTGGAGGTAGCCTCAAACAAGGGAGCCTCTTGGTACACTTTAACGTCATGCCCAGGACACGTACTGATGCAGTACAAACAAAAAGGCATTCCTTGGAGGTAGTCTCACACAAGGGAGCTTCTGGGTACACTTTAACGTCATGTCCAGGACACGTACTGATGCAGTACAAACAAAAAGGCATTCCTTGGAGGTAGCCTCAAACAAGGGAGCCTCTGGGTACACTTTAACGTCATGCCCAGGACACGTACTGATGCAGTACAAACAAAAAGGCATTCCTTGGAGGTAGCCTCAAACAAGGGAGCCTCTGGGTACACTTTAACGTCATGCCAAGGACACGTACTGATGCAGTACAAACAAAAAGGCATTCCTTGGAGGTAGCCTCACAAGGGAGCCTCGTGGTACACTTTAACGTCATGCCCAGGACACGTACTGATGCAGTACAAACAAAAAGGCATTCCTTGGAGGTAGCCTCAAACAAGGGAGCCTCGTGGTACACTTTAACGTCATGCCCAGGACACGTACTGATGCAGTACAAACAAAAAGGCATTCCTTGGAGGTAGCCTCACACAAGGGAGCCTCTGGGTACACTTTAACGTCATGCCCAGGACACGTACTGATGCAGTACAAACAAAAAGGCATTCCTTGGAGGTAACCTCAAACAAGGGAGCCTCTTCTGGGTACACTTTAACGTCATGCCCAGGACACATACTGATGCAGTATAAACAAAAAGGCATTCCTTGGAGGTAGCCTCAAACAAGGGAGCCTCTGGGTACACTTTAACGTCATGCCCAGGACACGTACTGATGCAGTACAAACAAAAAGGCATTCCTTGGAGGTAGCCTCAAACAAGGGAGCCTCTGGGTACACTTTAACGTCATGCCCAGGACATGTACTGATGCAGTACAAACAAAAAGGCATTCCTTGGAGGTAGCCTCAAACAAGGGAGCCTCTGGGTACACTTTAACGTCATGCCCAGGACACGTACTGATGCAGTACAAACAAAAAGGCATTCCTTGGAGGTAGCCTCACACAAGGGAGCCTCTGGGTACACTTTAACGTCATGCCCAGGACACGTACTGATGCAGTACAAACAAAAAGGCATTCCTTGGAGGTAGCCTCAAACAAGGGAGCCTCTGGGTACACTTTAACGTCATGCACAGGATACGTACTGATGCAGTACAAACAAAAAGGCATTCCTTGGAGGTAGCCTCAAACAAGGGAGCCTCTGGGTACACTTTAACGTCATGCCCAGGACACGTACTGATGCAGTACAAACAAAAAGGCATTCCTTGGAGGTAGCCTCACACAAAGGAGCCTTTGGGTACAGTTTAACGTCATGCCCAGGACACGTACTGATGCAGTACACACAAAAAGGCATTCCTTGGAGGTAGCCTCACACAAGGGAGCCTTCGGGTACAGTTTAACGTCATGCCCAGGACACTTACTGATGCAGTAAAAACAAAAGAGAGAGAGAGAGAGAGAGTTCCTTGGAGGTAGTATCACACAAGGGAGCCTCTGGGTACACTTTAACGTCATGCCCAGGACACGTACAGATGCAGTACAAACAAAAAGGCATTCCTTGGAGGTAGCCTCAAACAAGGGAGCCTCTTGGTACAGTTTAACGTCATGCCCAGGACACGTACTGATGCAGTACAAACAAATAGGCATTCCTTGGAGGTAGCCTCAAACAAGGGAGCCTCTTGGTACAGTTTAACGTCATGCCCAGGACACGTACTGATGCAGTACAAACAAAAAGGCATTCCTTGGAGGTAGCCTCAAACAAGGGAGCCTCTTGGTACAGTTTAACGTCATGCCCAGGACACGTACTGATGCAGTACAAACAAATAGGCATTCCTTGGAGGTAGTCTCAAATAAGGGAGCCTTTGGGTTCAGTTTAACGTCATGCCCAGGACACGTACTGATGCAGTACAAACAAAAAGGCATTCCTTGGAGGTAGCCTCACACAAGGGAGCCTCTGGGTACACTTTAACGTCATGCCCAGGACACGTACTGATGCAGTACAAACAAAAAGGCATTCCTTGGAGGTAGTCTCACACAAGGGAGCTTCTGGGTACACTTGTGCTCCCTTGTGCGAGACTACCTCCAAGGAATGCCTTTTTGTTTGTACTGCATCAGTACGTGTCCTGGGCATGACGTTAAAGTGTACCCAGAGGCTCCCTTGTGTGAGGCTACCTCCAAGGAATGCCTTTTTGTTTGTACTGCATCAGTACGTGTCCTGGGCATGACGTTAAACTGTACCCAAAGGCTCCCTTGTGTGAGGCTACCTCCAAGGAATGCCTTTTTGTTTGTACTGCATCAGTACGTGTCCTGGGCATGACGTTAAACTGAACCCAAAGGCTCCCTTATTTGAGACTACCTCCAAGGAATGCCTATTTGTTTGTACTGCATCAGTACGTGTCCTGGGCATGACGTAAAAGTGTACCACGAGGCTCCCCTTGTTTGAGGCTACCTCCAAGGAATGCCTTTTTGTTTGTACTGCATCAGTACGTGTCCTGGGCATGACGTTAAAGTGTACCACGGGGCTCCCCTTGTTTGAGGCTACCTCCAAAGAATGCCTTTTTGTTTGTACTGCATCAGTACATGTCCTGGGCATGACGTTAAAGTGTACCCAGAGGCTCCCTTGTTTGAGGCTACCTCCAAGGAATGCCTTTTTGTTTGTACTGCATCAGTACGTGTCCTGGGCATGACGTTAAAGTGTACCCAGAGGCTCCCTTGTGTGAGACTACCTCCAAGGAATGCCTTTTTGTTTGTACTGCATCAGTACGTGTCCTGGGCATGACGTTAAAGTGTACCCAGAGGCTCCCTTGTTTGAGGCTACCTCCAAGGAATGCCTTTTTGTTTGTACTGCATCAGTACGTGTCCTGGGCATGACGTTAAAGTGTACCACGAGGCTCCCTTGTGCGAGACTACCTCCAAGGAATGCCTTTTTGTTTGTACTGCATCAGTACGTGTCCTTGGCATGACGTTAAAGTGTACCCAGAGGCTCCCTTGTTTGAGGCTACCTCCAAGGAATGCCCTTTTGTTTGTACTGCATCAGTACGTGTCCTGGGCATGACGTTAAAGTGTACCCAGAGGCTCCCTTGTTTGAGGCTACCTCCAAGGAATGCCTTTTTGTTTGTACTGCATCAGTAAGTGTCCTGGGCATGACGTTAAACTTGACCCACAGGCTCCCTTATTTGAGACTACCTCCAAGGAATGCCTATTTGTTTGTACTGCATCAGTACGTGTCCTGGGCATGACGTTAAAGTGTACCAAGAGGCTCCCTTGTGTGAGGCTACCTCCAAGGAATGCCTTTTTGTTTGTACTGCATCAGTACGTGTCCTGGGCATGACGTTAAACTGTACCCAAAGGCTCCCTTGTTTGAGGCTACCTCCAAGGAATGCCTTTTTGTTTGTACTGCATCAGTACGTGTCCTGGGCATGACGTTAAAGTGTACCACGAGGCTCCCCTTGTTTGAGGCTACCTCCAAGGAATGCCTTTTTGTTTGTACTGCATCAGTACGTGTCCTGGGCATGACGTTAAAGTGTACCCAGAGGCTCCCTTGTGTGAGACTACCTCCAAGGAATGCCTTTTTGTGTGTACTGCATCAGAAAGTGTCCTGGGCATGACGTTAAAGTGTACCCAGAGGCTCCCTTGTTTGAGGCTACCTCCAAGGAATGCCTTTTTGTTTGTACTGCATCAGTACGTGTCCTGGGCATGACGTTAAAGTGTACCCAGAAGCTCCCTTGTGTGAGACTACCTCCAAGGAATGCCTTTTTGTTTGTACTGCATCAGTACGTGTCCTGGGCATGACGTTAAAGTGTACCCAGAGGCTCCCTTTTGTGAGACTACCTCCAAGGAATGCCTTTTTGTTAGTACTGCATCAGTACGTGTCCTGGGCATGACGTTAAAATGTACCCACAGGCTCCCTTGTGTGGT
>NW_028234417.1:7467791-7472791 GCF_977035675.1 Penaeus japonicus | reverse complement strand
CACTCACAGACAATTACCCACACACACACACACACACACACACACACACACACACACACTCACACACGCACACACTCACTCACATACCCACCCACCCAGACAATCACACACACACACAGACAATTACACATACTCACACTTTCCTACATATACACACACTAACACGCACACACATAAACACACGGAAACTCATACACACACAGACAATTACACACACACACTTACACACAAACATACACACCTTCACACACACACTCACACACAGACACACACACACACACACATACACTCACACACACGCGCACACACACACACACAGACAATTACACACACTCACATTCACACACACACAGAATATTACACACACTCACACTCACCCACACACACAGAATATTACACACACTCACACTCACACTTACACACACACACACACACACAGGCAATGACACACACACACTCACACACACACACACACCCAGACAATCACACACACACACACATACACACTCACACACACACACACACACACACTCACACACAGATAATTACACACCCAGACAATTACACACACACTCTCACACACACACCCAGACAATCACACACACACACACCACCTCACACACAGAACTTATCACAACACTCACAGACAATCACACACACACACACACAGGGCCAAACACACACACACACACCCACTCCACACACACACACACACACTCACACACAAAATAATTACTCCCCCCTCCTCACACACACAACAAATTACACACACCCCAGCACTCACATACACACACAAAACACACACTCACTCACACTCACACACACTCACACACAGACAATTACTCACACACTCTCTCACACCACCCAGACAATTACACACACACCCAGACACTCACATACACACACACACACACTCACACATAGACAATTACCCAACACTCTCACACACACACAGACAATTACACTCACACACACACACACCCCACAAAACAAAACACTCAACACAGACAAGACTCACACACTCTCTCACACACAGAAGAACATTACACATACACCCAACACTCACACACACACACACACACCACACACACACACACCCCACACACAGAAATTACTCACACACCTCTCACCCCACACAGACAATTAAAACACACACCCAGACACCACATACACACACACACACACTCACAAACACACACTCACACATGACAATTACTCACACACTCTCACACACACACAGACAATTACACTCACACACACAAAAAAACGCACACTCCAAAAAAAACACACACACTCACCCACAGACAATTACTCAACACCTCACACACACACAGACAATTACACACACACCCAGACCTCACACACACACACATCACACACAGACAATTTCTCACACACTCTCAACACACACCCCGCCAAATCACACACACACACACTCCCCAAAACACACACCCCACACACACACACACCACTTATATATATATATATATATATATATAAAATATATATAAATATAATATATATATAATTTATTAGTGTGTGGTGTGTGGTGCGTGTGTGGTGTGGTATACAAAATTTATATTACATATATAAACAGAAATATGTATATAAAACAAATCCAAAACATACATATATATACATAATGTATACATAAACTTTAATTTATACATACTACATATATATATGTAAAAAATATATATTATATATATATGTATAAAATACATATATATAAATATATAATATAATATACATATATATATAAATATATAATATTATATATATACTTTTATAAATATAAATAAAAATATATATATATAAATATATATATATATATATATATATGTTGTGTGTGTGGTGTGAGAGAGAAGGAAAGGGTTGACACAGCTAAACGGGAGAAGGAGAAAAGGACGAAGATAACTAAAGATAGCAGAGCGGGAAAAATCAAGAAAAAAAGGTGTCTGAAAGGAAGAAATGAACAGAAAAATCGAATGCAAAGAATAAAAACAATTAATTGAGAAAGACAGAGAGAAAAAGAGGTGAAAAAAGAAAGAGAGGTGGGCAGAGAAGGAGAGAGAGAGAGAGAGAGAGAGTGATGAGAGAGGGCGCATCTTTTGTCTTTATCATTATCTCATAATTTCATTATCATAAATCTTGTTTTTGTTATCCTCATCATTTTTCCTATCATTTTCCTTTGATTTCAGGTTAAATAGAATCAATTACTATTCAGTGCAACTTTCGTTTAAGGGTTCGTGACTCGTTTGCAATAAAGGGAGATATTGCAGTTTTAAAAGGAAAAAAAGGGTAAAGCATTACTCCCAAATTAAATTTCCTTTCGATCATTTTAGTTGATCATTTTAACGGGACGTGATTGCATCAAAATTTTTTTTTCTTCATCTTTTTTTTGTTTCTTTTTCTTTTTTCTTTTATTTTCATAACTTTTTCCCCCTCTTGCTGCTTATCCTCGCCCCCTTCTGTCCTCCTCTCTTCCCTTCTTTTCTTCTTTTTTCTTCTTCATCTCCTCATTTTTTTCTCCTATTTTTTTTTTCCTTTTTTTCATTTCCCTTTTTTTCGGCTCTTTCAATTGTCACCCGTTTTATATCATATCATACTTCAACTTTTCACTCTCCATCTTTTGTCCCCCGTCTCTCCCTTCTCTTTCCCTTCCCTCCCTCCCTCTCTTTCTTTCGTTTCTCTCTCTCTCCTCTCCCCTCTCTCGTTCTCTTTCCCTTTCCCTCCCTCTCTTTTTTTCTTTCTCTCTTCTCCCTCTCTCTCTTTCTCGACCCTCTGAAGTTCAAACTTAGAACATGTTTTTGAGAATGACTGACACCGATGGACTACAAAAATTTCCCACTGGATACCTTGGGCTCACAAGAAATAGAAAGGGAAGGGAAAAAACAAGATGGAGGGATAACTTAGACAAAGCCCAAAGAACTGGCTCAGAATAGCGCTGATCGGCAAAGATGGAAAGAATTGGGGAAGGCTTATGCCAAATACGGGGCCTTTACAAGCGGAAGAAGATAAAATGCATATAATATATATATATATATATATAAAATATATTAAAAAATATATTATATATATATACATATATATATATAAAAATATACATATATATATATAATATATAATATATATATATATATATATATATATATATTTATATATATATTTATATACCTATATATTAAAACACACACACAAACACACACAAACACACACACACACACATATATATATATATATTATAATATATTTTTATAATTAATTTTATATATATTTTATATAACATATATGTGTGTGTTTTTGTACATATATGTATAACGATTTTAAATGTATATATATATTTTTTTTTTTTTTTTTTTTTACTTTTTTTTTTTTTTTTTTTTTCTTGGTATCTTTATAAATCTGTGTGCGTGAATGAGCTTTGAGTTTGAGGGTGGGCGCAGGATTTTTGTGCCAAAGGGTTGTTGACCAAAGCGCTTTGAAACATCCGTCGAGGAATGCCGGGTGGCGAGAAGCTCCCTTGGCGGTTTCGCACTACGTTCGGTCGCGGTAAATGATGTCCCATGCCGCTTTCGAAAAAGGTTGATCGTTGCGCCCGCGAGCAGCGGCTTTCCAGTTAGGGAGATATACCATTGAGATTAATAATTGCTTCTCCGTCACCTTTTTGCGAAGCCTCACCGTCACATTCCTGGCGACGCGGTTGTATGGGCAGTGCCGTTGAACCTCCACATTTTGGGTTCCTCAAAGTTCTTCTATCGTAAGCTGAAACTCTTTCAGCCTCTTCTTCTGAACAACAAAAAAAAGCTGCTTCTTTTTCCAGTGTCCAGGATCATTTGCTTCTTCAATCCGTTGATGCAGACATCGGTCCACATGCGGTCCTGTACATGTAAGGATGGGTAAAGGTTTTAAAGGGGGTTTAAATCACAGCTCCGATTCCTCTCCGTCCAGTTCCAGGAAAATTTTATGTGCTGCACGGAAGCCCCATACCGAAAATGTTCCTCCTTACTTCGGGTTATACCAAAGGGGGAATCCCCCGCAATCACGCCCTTCGTGCCTGCGTAGGTAAATTTTGACGTCGACATAGCCTCCCTATTTATCTTCATTTTTAGTCTGGGCCCCGTTTGAATCCATGAGACCCAAAGTCTCCAACAGCTCCGTCGAGATATGCGATTTTCTCCGACCCGGGTCTAAAAGGGAAAATCATCGTCGCATCATTGCAGTGAGGAACACACTTGGACCATGGTCTTCAAGCACCCCCAAAGGGAGACCCCATTCGGATCCTTCTTCGTGCCTCCATGTCAAAGGGTTTTGTCAAAAAATGTAGTCTCGAGAGCAGTGAATTAGAAAACCCTCAAACACTTTTTAGTACTTACTGTACAGTGCTGACGTATTTATTTCCGTAAAGAGGTCACAGCCTCGCTCTCTCCCACCTCAAAGAAAGGGGAAGTTTCAGAAGATAAATTTGGGGCCCAAACACATGAACATGAAAAAAAAATATGTAGCTACGTTTGTGTGTGTGTGTTTTGGAATGTGTAAATGAGTAAGTGAGTGAGTGAGTCGGCGTGTGTGTTGGTGAATAAGTGAGTGTGTGTGTAAGATAGAAAATGTGTGAAGGCGTACATTTTCACGCGCGCGTACGCGCGTGTGTGTGTGTGTGTGTGTGTGTGTGTGTGTGTGTGTGTGTAAGAGAGAGAGTGTGTGTAGGCGTACTTTAAAATGAAAGCGTGTGTAGTGAGTTGTGAGGGGGTATTTAAGAGAAAAAAAAATGTGTGGAGGGGTACGTTTGTATGTGTGGTATGTGTGGGTGTGTGTGTGGTTGTGGTTTTGTGTGTGTGTGATTGAGTGAGTGTGGTTTGAAAGTCTGTTGTTTTGTGTGTAAAGAGAATATGTGTGTAGGGGTACGTTTGCGTGTGCGCGCCCTGTGTCCGCAAGAGAGAAAATGTAATGTGTAGGCGACTTTTGTTTTGTGTGTGTGTGTGATATCGGTGTAGCTTTTA
>NW_028234417.1:7452791-7462791 GCF_977035675.1 Penaeus japonicus | reverse complement strand
CACACCCACTCATATATAGACACACATCTCATCTCGCACGCGAACATACCCTCACACACACACATCGACTCATACACACGCGCGCGCGCGCACTACACACAGACACATCACAACAACACATCACACACCCCACACACACACACACCAGACACTTCTCTTCCTCATATAATGTATTCTTACCTGCATATATATATATTATATATACTATATACTATCATTACTTACTATTATACTATACTTATATTATACTTATAGTATATATATATGTATATGGTACACTACATAACATGTTCATTTATTTATTATATCCGATCTGAGTCCTACTATTAACATTTCTACATATACAGTCCACAGACATAATGATACATATACGATGTGTTTGTGTATATTATAAATATAATATATATATATCTCGAGTACTATATATATTCCTATATATACTTATACATATGATATATATATTCATATATATCTATATATCATATTTTATACGTCTTATTATCTAATTTCATATACTGTATTATACAGACTCTATATAACTTACATCTCATCATCTTCCTCTCTCATTCTATATATATATATATATTCATTATATCTAATATATATATATTATATTATATATATGTATATATATACTCTTATTTATATACTTACTGTTACATATGTACTATATATAAATGCTATATATATATATAATATATATATATACTAATATATACTCACCTACCATATAAATTATATACTATCTTATTATATATATGTACTATTCATATATAGTTATTACGTATATGTATATATCCATATATTACTATATATATATATACTATATATATATTATTACTTCATTATATATATATATATATCATAATACTATACATGGCGTGATCTTATCACCCAGGGGGCCACCCGGCTCTGGGTCCTGTACTCCGGACCCTTCCGTCTAATTTTTATATATACTTTCTTTCAACTTCTAATACCCTATCTAATCTATCTATCTATCATCTTGTCTTACTCTCCTTTCTCTCTCTACACACCATGCTCGTTCTTTATACTCACCCACAGCACACTGGGCACACTGACACACACACCACTACTATCACACACCACCACACACAAACACACACACATCCACACTATATAATATTATATTATATAGCATATATCTATATATATATATAATATATATATATTATATATATATTCAGTCTTTGGAGGTACCCTCACACCAAAGGCACATTCTCCTTGGAGGTAGCCCTCTAAACAAGAGAATTGCGGGGCATCTGGGTCCAGTTTATCGTCATAGCCCCTAGGACACGCTACTGATCGGCAGGTACAAAGATCAAATCAAAAAGGCATTCCTTTGGAGGTGTAGCCTCACACAAGGGAGCCCTGTGCTTTGGGTACACGTATCTTAACGTCATCATTGCGGTCCAGGTGACCACGTTCGTATCGGCATGCAGTACAAACAAACAAAGGCATTCCTTGGCAGGAGTAGCCCTCAAAACAATGGCGGACGCCTTTGGGTACACTTTCAAATTTCAAGAACGTCCCATGGCCCTCAGGACACGATACTGATGCAGTACACAAACAAAAAAGGGCATTTCCTTGGAGGTCAGCCTCACAACAAGGGAGCCTCTGGGGGATAAACTTTAACGTCATCATGCCCAGGACATCTAACTCGAATGCGCAGTACAAAACAAAAAGGCTTCCTTGGAGGTAAGTCTCAAACAAGGGAGCCTCTTGGGTAACACTTTTTAAAACGTCATGCCCAGGTACACGTACTGCGATCGCCAAATGTACACAGCAAAAAGGCATTATCTTCTCCTTGGAGGTAGTCTCAAACAACTCGGAGCCTCTGGGTACACTTTAACGTCCTGCCCAGGACACTTACTGAATTGCAGTACAAACAAAAAGGCATTCCTTGGAGGTAGCCTTAAACAAGGGAGCCTCTGGGTACACTCTATGCCGTCATGCCCAAGACTACGTACTTGCGATGCAGTACAAACAAGCAAAGGCATTCCTTGGAGGTGTAGCCTCATCACAAGGACGAGCCTCTGGGTACACTTTAACGTCATGCCCAGGACACTTACTCGGATGCAGTACAAACAAAAAGGCATTCCTTGGAATCAGTAGTCTCACAACAAGGGAGCCTCTGGGTACACTTCTAACTGTCATGCCCAGGGACACGTACTGATGCAGTAACTCCGACACCCAAAAGGCATTCTTGGAGGTAGTCCTCAGAACAACGGTGGCGCCTCTGGGTACACTTTAACGTCATGTCTTCGCTAGCCCAGGACAAATCGTACTGATTTGCGACAGTTAACAAACAAAAGGCATCTTCCATTCTGGAGGTAGCCTCAAACCAAGGGGAGCCTCATGTGTGTATCCCTTTAAAACGTCATTGACTCCAAGTCTCCTCGACACACGCTCCATAGCTGATGACAGTACAAACAAAAAAGGCATGTCCTTGGAGGTAGCCTCACACAAGGGAGCCCTCTGGGTAAAAATCACTTTACACGTCATCGTCCAGGCTCACGTTACTGATGCAGTACAAACAAAAAGGCATTCCTTGGAGGGTAGCTTCATAACTCAAGGGAGGCCCTCTGGGTACATAACTTTAACGGAACATCATGCAGCCAGGACACCGTACGCTGCATGTTAGTACACAACAAAAAGGAACAACACCCTTGGTAGGTAGCCTCACACAAGGGAGCCTCTGGGATACATTTCTTCTTAACGTCATTTGGTGCCCAGGGGTCGCGGACACTTACTGATTGGTCCCCCAGTACAAACAAAAAGACATTTCCGTTGGGAGGTAAGCTGCCTCAAACAACGGGAGCCTGTGGGTACGCTTTAACGTCATGCCCAGGACACGTACTGATGGCAGTACAAACAAAAAGGCTCGTCTCCTATTCCTTCAGGAGGTAGCCTTACAAACAAGGGGGCAGCCACGTGGTCACATGTTTATACATTCTCGAACACACGTCATGGCTGCATGTGCCCCAATGCATACACGTACTGATGCAGGTACAAACAAAAAGCATTCCTTGGAAGGTAGCCTCGTACAATGGGAGCCTTTGGAGGTATAGTTTTATAAAAACGTCATGCCCAATTGGACACTTACTGATGCAGTAAAATAAAAAACAAATGGAGAGAGTGAGAGAGAGAGAGAGAGTTCCTTGGAGGTAGTACCACAAAAAAACTAACCCGGCCAAAGGGAGCCTGTGGGTACATTTTTTTAAACGTCATGCGCAGCCATGCCCAGGACACGTACTGATCGACAGTACTAACAAAAAGGCATGTCCATTGGGAGGTACTGTCTCCTCACAAAAGGGAGCCTCTGGGTACACTTTAACGTCATGCGGCCTCCTCAGGACACGTACTGACGTGCAGTGATCCCAAACAAAAAGGCATTCCTTGGAGGTAATCTCACACAAGGGTAGCTTCTGGGTCTCACTTTAACGTCATGCCCAGGAGACACGTACTGATGCAGTAAACACAAAAGGCATTCCGTTGGAGGTAATCTTCGCACACAAGGGGAGCTTCTGGGTACACTTTAAACGTCATGCCCAGGACACGTACTTGATGCAGTACAAACAAAAAGGCATTCCTTGGAGGTAGCCTCAAACAAGGGAGCCTCTTTCGGAGTAAACTCACTTTAAAACGTCATGCCCAGTCGACACTTTCTGAGAGATTGCAGTACACACAAAAAGGCATTCCTATTGGAGGGTAATCTCAACACAAGGGAGCCTCTGGGTACACTTTATTAAAACGCTCAATCATGCCCGAGGACGACGTACTGATGCAGTACAAACAAAAGAGCGCATTCTTGGAGGTAGCCTCAAACAAGGTCACTGGTTCTCTCTGGCCTCATCTTTAACCAAAAATATAACTACATGGCCCAATCTGATCCGTACAGATGCATTAACAAATAAAAAAAAGGCATTCCATTGGCTAGTAGTCTCACACAAAGGGAGCTTCTGGTACACTTTCAATGACATGTCTCAGACACGTTCTGACAGTACATCTAAACAAAAGCATTCCTAGGAGGTTAAGCCCTTTCTCTAACAAGGGAGCCTCTGGGTACCACTTTTAACGTCATGCCCAAGACACGTACTGATGCAGTACAAACAAAAAGGCATACTTTGGAGGTTAAGTCTTTCTGCACACAAGGGAGCGTTCTGGGTACAACTTTAATGTCATGTCCAGGACACGTACTGGATGCAGTACAAACAAAAAAAAAAGGCACTTCCTTCTGGACTGTAGCCCTCAAAACAAGCAATAAGGGAGCCTCTGGGTACACGATTAAAATCCAGTCATGCCCAGAGACATGTATTTCGTTACTGATGCAGTAACACAACAAAAAGGCAATTCCCACTTTGGAGGTAGACACTTATCTAACAAGGGAGCCTCTGGGTACACTTTAACGATCCCATGCCCTAGGACACGTACTGAAAGGACATGCAGTACAAATCAAGAAAAGGCATTCCTTGGAGCGTATTATAACATTCACACAGCAGCAAGAGCCTCTGGGTACACTTTAACGTCATGCCCAGGACATTACTGGCCTAAATGTGCGCAGTTACAAACAACTCTATAAAGGCATTCCATGGAGGTGAGCCCGCTCAAACTAGGGAGCCCTTCTCGATTCTGGGATAACACTTTAACGTCATAGTCCAGGGAACCAAACGTACTGATGCGCAGTAAACAAAGACAAAAAGGCATTCCTTTGCGAAGGTAGGCCTCAAACAAGGGGAGCCTCGTGAGTTAAACACCACCTATTAACGTCATGAAGACAAACCGGGGACACGTACTGATGCAGTACATAGAACAAAAAGGCATTCCTATGGAGGTAGCCCGTCCTACACAAGGGAGCCTTTGTTGGGTTTTACAGTTTGAACGTCATATGATGTGCCCTACGTCGATTAGGTACACGTACTGATGCCAGTACAAACAAAAAGGCATTATCCTTGGAGGTAAGCCTCACACAAGGGAGCCTCTGGGTACACTTTAAACGTCATGCCCAGGAACACGTACTGTATGCATATACAACAAAAAGGCATTCCTTGGAGGTAGTCTGCACCTTCAAGTGGAGCTTCTGGGCTACCTTCTTTAAACGCACGTCATGTCCAGTCGATCCACGTACTGATGTCAGTACATAACATAAAAGGCAATTTTCCCCCTTTTTTGGGGAGGTAGCCTCTAAACAAGGGGAGCCTCTGGGTTACCCCAACTTTATACGTCACATGCCCAGGGGCACACGTACTGCCTTAGTCGCAGTACATACAACACAAAATAGCTATTCTCTTGGAGGGGTAGTCTCAAACAAGGGAGCCCTACTTCGGTACACTCAACTTTAAACCTTGTTTGAGGCTACCTCCAAGGAATGCACTTTTAGGTTCTGCTAACTGCACTCAGTACGTGTCCTGTGGCTCTCGACGTTTAAAGTGTACCACGAGGGCTTCCCTTGATTTGAGGCTCACCTCTCAAGGAATGGTCCTTTTCTGTTTGTACTGCAATCTGTAAGTGTATTCCATGGGCATGACGTTATAACTTGGACCCACTAGGCTCCCTTGATTTGAAGTCTCTACCTCCAAGGAATGCCTATTTTTTTTTTGTACTGCATCAGATATCGTGCTCCTTGGGGCCTATGATTCGATTAATACTGTACCAAGAGGCCTTCCCTTGTTTGGATAGACTACCTCCACCGGTCATATGATCCTCTTTTGTAGATTTGTAACATGGTCATCCAGCCATACGTGTCCTGGGACATGGACGTTAAATGTCAGTCCCCAGAAGCTCCCTTGTGTCTGAGACTACCTCTCAACGGAATGCCTTCTTTTGGTTTTGTTACTGTCATCAGCTACGTTGTTCCTGGGCATGACGTATCTCAGTGTACCCAGAGTCCTTGCCCTATGTGTGAGGCTACTCAAGGAATGCCTTTTTGTTTGTATTCTGCATAGTTAGTGTCCTGGGAATATGACGTTTTTAAACTGAAACCAAAAGGCGCCTTATTTGAGGCTACCTCCAAGGAATGCCGCTTCTTTTGTTTGTACTGCATCAGTACGTGTCCTGGGGTCTTGACGTTAATACTGTACCCAGAGGCTCACTTGTTTGAGGCTACCTCCACAGGGAATTATCCTATATTGGTTTTTGTATGACATCAGTACGTGTCCTGATGCATGATCGGTTAACAATCAAACATGTACGATGTAGGCTCCCTTAGTTTGAGGGCTACCTCCAAGGAATGCCCAGCTTTGTTTGTACTGCATCAGTACGTGTCGGCATGTCGTTAAAGTGTTACCCAGAGGCTCCCTGTGTGGTACTACCTCCAAGGAACTCTCTCTCTCTCTCTATCTTTTGTTTTTACTGGCATCAGTAAGTGGTTCCTGGGCATGACGTGAAACTGTACCCGAAGGCTCCCTTGTGTGAGGCTACCTCCAAGGAAGCCTTTTGTTGTGTACTGCATCAGATACGTGTCCTAGGTTATGACGTTAAAACTGGTACCCAAGGCTCCTTTGTGTGAGGATACCTCAAAGGAAGCCTTTTGTTTGTACTGCATCGTAGTGTCCTGGGCATTGACGTTTAAAGTGTTACCAGAGGCTCTGGTTTGAGGATACCTCACGGAATGCCTTTTTGTTTGTTACTGCATCAGGACGTTTAATCCTGGTTGCATGACTAAAGTGTTACCCAGAGGCTCCCTTGTTTGAGGCTAACTCCAAGGAGAATGCCTATTTGTTTGTAATGCATCAGTACGTGTCCCTGGGCATGGACGTTAAAGTGTACCCCAGAGGCTCCCTTGTGTGAGACTACCTCCAAGGAATGACTTTTTGTTTGTACTGCATCGTTAGTAGTCCTGGGCATGACGTTAATGTGTACCCAGAGGCTACCTTGTTTGAGGTAACTCCAAGGAATGCCTTTTTTGTTTGTACTGCATCAGTAAGTGTCTGGGCATGACGATTAATGTGTACCCAGAGGCTCCCATTTTTGAGGATCCTCAAAGGGAATGCCTTTTTTGTATTTGTACTGCATCAGTACGTGTCCTGGGCATGACGTTAAAGTGTCACCAGAAGCTCCTTGTGTGAACTACCTCAAGGAATGCCTTTTTGTTTGTACTGCTCAGTACGTGTCCTGGGAATGACGTTAAAGTTTACCAGAGGCTCCCTTATGTGAGGCTACCTCCTAGGAAGGCCTTGTTGTTTATTCTGCTTCAGTACGGGTCCTGGGCATGACGTTAAGTAGTCCCAGAGGCTCCCTTGCTTTGAGGCTACCTCCAAGGAATGCTTTTTGTGTGTCTGCATCAGTACGTGTCCTGGGAATGACGTTTAAACTGTACCAGAGGTCCCTTGTGTGAGGATACCTCCAAGGGAATGCTTTTTGTGTGTTACTGCAGCAGTATACGTGTCCTGGGGAATGGACGTTATACTTTACCCGAAGGCTTCCCTTGTGTGAGGCACCTCCAAGGAAGGACTTTTTGTTTGTACTGCTTCAGTACGTGTCTGGGCATGACCGTTTTATACTGTACACGGGCTCCCTCGTTTGAGGCTACCTCCAAGGAATGCCTTTTTGTTGTACTGCATCTGTACGTGTCTGGGGATGACGTTAAAGTGTATCCAGAGGCTCCCTTGTTTGAGGCTACCTCCAAGAATGCCTTTTTGTTTGTACTTGGATTTCGTACATGTCTGGGCTGACGATAAGTTTATTCACGAGGCTCCCTTGTTTGAGGCTACTCCAAGGAATGCCTTGATTTTGTATGCATCAGTACGTGTCCTGGGCATGACGTTTTAGGTGTACCAGAGGCTCCTTGTGTGAGGCTACTTCCAAGGGATGCTTTTTGTTTGTACTGCATCCAGTACGTGTCTTGGCATGACGTTTAAAGTGTACCCAGACGGCCCCTTGTGTGAAGGCTACCTCCAAGGAATGCCTTTATGTTGTTGTACTGCATCAGTACGTTCTGGGCATGCGTGTTAAAGTGTACCAGAGGCTCCCTTGTTTGAGGGCTACCTACAAGAATGCCTTTTTGTTTGTAACTGATAGTAGTGTCCTGGGCATGACGTTTAAGTGTACCATGAGGCTCCCTTGTTTGACGAGGGCTAACCTCCATGGAATTCCTTTTTGTTTTGTACTGCATCAGTACGTGTCCTGCGGCATGGACGTTAAAGTGTACCCAGAGGCTCCCTTGTTTGAGGCTACCTCAAGGCATGCCTTTTTGTTAGTACTGCATCAGTACGTGTCTGGGTATGACGTTAAAGTTGGACCCAACAGGCTCCCTTGTGTGAGACTACCTCCAAGAAATGCTTTTTGTTAGTACTGCATCAGTACGTGTCCTGGGCATGCGTAAAAGTGTACCCAAGAGGCTCCCTTGTTTGAGGTTACTCCAAGGAATGCCTTTATTGTTTGTAGGCTATCAGTAGTGTCTGGGCATGCGTTTAAAGTGTACCCAGAGGCTCCCTGTTTGAGAGGGGCTACCTCCAAGGAAAGCCCCTTGGGTACACTTTCATGACGTTAAAGTGTACCCAAGGCTCCCCCCGTTAAGGTACCTCCGGAATGCCTTTTTGGGGTTGGGACTGCATCATAAAGTGTCCTGGGCATGACGTTAAATTTACCCAGAGGCTCCCTTATTTTGGCCCACCTCCAAAGGGAAGCCTTTTTGTTTGTACTGCATATTTCGTGTCCTGGGGGTGAAGTTTTAAAATGTACCAGAGGGTCCCCCTTGGGTTTTAGCTACCCCAAGGAAAGCCTTTTTTTTGTACTCATCAGTATGTCCTGGGGTTTACGTTTAAAATGTACCCAAGGGTCCCTTGTTTACTACCCCCAAGGAATGCCTTTGTTTTACTGCATCAGTAGTGTCCCCGATATTAAAGGGAAATCCTTTCTCTCTCTTTTTTTTTCCCCTCTCCTTCCTTTTCCCTCTCTTTCTCTCTCTCTTCTCCTTCTGTCCTTTCTCTCACTTCTTTTCCCCCCTCTCTCTCTCTCTCTCGTTCTCTCTCTCTCTTTTTTCTCTTTCTCTCTTCTCTTCTCCTTTTCTCTCGCTCTCTCTCTCCTCTCTCTCTCTCTCTCTCTCTCTCTCTCTCTCTCTCTCTCTCTCTCTCTCTCTCTCTCTCTCTCTCTCTCTCCCCCACTCTCTCTTTCTCCTGCTCTCTCCCTCTCCCTCTCCTTTTTTTTCTCTCTCTCTTTCTCTCTCTCTGTTTCTCCTTCTCTCTTTCTCTCTCTCTCTCTCTCTCTCTCTCTCTCTCTCTCTCTCTCTCTCTCTCTCTCTCTCTCTCTCTCTCTCTCTCTCTCTCTCTCTCTCTTTCTCCTGCTCTCTCCCTCTCCCTCTCCTTTTTTTCTCTCTCTTTTTCTCTCTCTCTGTTTCTCCTTCTCTCTCTCTCTCTCTCTCTCTCTCTCTTTCTCCTGCTCTCTCCCTCTCCCTCTCCTTTTTTTCTCTCTCTCTTTCTCTCTCTCTTTTTTCTCCTATCTTCTCCCCCGTCTTTCTTTCTTTCCTCCCCCCCCCCGGTCCTATCTTCCTTCTCTTTCCCTTCCCCCCTCAAAACTTTTCTCTCTCTCTCTCTCTCTTCTCACTCCTTCTCCCTCATCCTTTCCTTACACAAACAAATATAAAGTTTTCATCTAGTGCTGAGAAATCATCGAGAAAACCACAAACATCCATGTCCTGTGCAATGGAAGATGTTCTAGAATAAAAAAAAAAAAGATAAATAGAAAAAATGATAAAATAAAAATAAAAAGTAGGATAGTTTATTGGTGTTTCAGTGATGTGTCTTACCATTGCATCGTGTGACAGTACATAAAGGAGTTACTGTTTAATAATGTATCAGCTTGTGCTTCTGTATTCTGGGCTTTGTTCCTGTAAACCTTCGAAATCACGTAGTTAAGGTTGATAGCGAAATGATAAGATTTGCTCAGATATATATATATATATATATATATATATATATATATATATATATATATATATATATATTTTTATTTTTTTTTTTTTTTTTTTTATTATGTACTTTCG
>NW_028234417.1:7444343-7452691 GCF_977035675.1 Penaeus japonicus | reverse complement strand
AAGATTAACTAAACCATTTATTTCCCATAACCAAAATATCAAAATTAATAATTCGTTCACCAAAATCGCATTATCATATAATGACCATTATATACATGTAATATACTCATCTGACTCGATATCAAATGTCTTGATCACCAAGTTCAAAAAGTCACTGCACAGCACACCCGAGTAGAGAAGAGAAGACCTCGACCGTAGTGATGAGACTACCGATTTACCGGCTGTGGGCCACCTCCTTAACTATAGGCGCGTTTTTCCACCTTGAACTCCTCAAGAATCTACACAAGGAGGTGTGGCAGTTTGGAGAATAGTTTGGGTCGTTGGGACACTTATAATAATAATAATAATAATATATATATATATATATATATATATATATGTATATATATATATATATGTATATATATTTATATATATTTATATATATTTATATATATTTATATATATTTATATATATTTATATATATTTATATATATTTATATATATTTATATATATTTATATATATTTATATATATTTATATATATATATATATATATATATATATATATATATATATATATATATATATATATATATATATATATATATATATATATATATATATATATATATATATATATATATATATATATATATATATATATATTACACATAATATATTTCTCATGTCCATAAAGGCGTTTTATTTTTGGCTAGATCAATCCTGTATTTGCATTTACCGTTTATGTTGACTATATTCCTTGAAGTCAAACATTCGAGTCTAACATTTCATTAGAGTGTTGGTAATACATCTAAGAATGATGAAGAAATTTTGAGTGAGTAAATTATATGTTAAAAGCCTGGGGAGGGTCGTCTTATTGTTTAATCCATTGTCAAGCTTACAGGATAATATTGTTGAACAAATGATATTGCTATTCAATATAATTTTTTACCCAGTAAAATATATATAATAATGATGATTTATTATTCTCAGGGAAAATAATACGATATATAGATATATATTTGCAAAATATTTATCAAAATTATAACAAATATCAAGCAAAATGGTTTAATGATTTATTAATGAGATATTACATCTTGATTTAGAATTACAATCACAATAATATAATACTTCAATACGTTCAGGTGGTTCAGCTTTAGTACAACTCATAAAATCATCTATACACAAATCATTCAACAGTGGACAGAGAGGGGCCAGTTTACGAATGACATCGAGAGGTTTTGGTTGAATGTACATTTTATCTTGTACTGATAATATTTGAAGGGAAGTGAGACGTTTCTGAGATCCCAAAATATCTATCATGAATGTTTGTTTATCATAACTAATTAATTCCGTTTTATCATAATGTATATGAAGACTGTCAAGCTCTTGTGCTCCTGTCAAAAGGTAACGTATGAGTCTTTTTCCCACGGCCCATGCTTCATCTTTATGAAGAGAAGGTGCCAGTGTCAATGTCTTTAAGTAGGGGAAGGCCGAAGATCGCCTGGGGGGCAAGTCGAGACGTCCATCTGCCTTGACCGCAGTGGTCGAGATGGCAAGAACCTCGAGATTGGGACAAGTGCGGGCCAGTGTGGAAATGAACAAATAATTTATTTCTTTGACTCCTTGCAATCGGATTTCCGTTAGAGCCGTGAAATTATTCAGACGAAAGGCATCATACAAGCAGGGGACGATGTCACGGCATAGAAACATTTTTAATACTTTCAAATTCGGTAGAGTCCTTAAAATCTCGTTTATACCGCATGGAGGTGCTGACAGCGCGAGATGGTTGATGGCCGGGCAAATCTTCATCAGCTTTGAAAGTTTTTTGATACGCGCCCTTTCATGGTAGTCAATTAAACCATTATGAAACATTTTATTGAATTTAAACCAGAGATCGAGGCGTTCGAGTCCGAGTTTGCCAGAGTGTTCTAGGATGGCCAATATCGCTTGCTTGTGGAATATGTACTTGAGATTTTTTAAGGCCGACAGAGTATTTGTAATTTGTCAACAACTCCTGTGGGAGCGGTTTCGTTGTAGTCGAACACCCAAGGTGAAGCGAGATTGAGTATTTTAGGCTTCTTTTGTAGAGTACGAAACCAGGAACGCGTTCTATGTTTCTGAAAACTGAAAGAGGTTGGCCTAATGACGTCATTACTCTCCATAGACGCTGATTGGCTAGTGAGTGCGCTGCCAAGCGTAGGGTGAATTGTGGGAAAAAGTATCGTAGATATCATTTCAAATTACACGCTCCCGAAACAACACAGAGGATCCACCACACACGTATCATACGATGGCGGCCTCATCGAGAGACCAATAGAGATCATGGCTGTAGCTCTGCAGGTCTCCCCAGAAGATGAGAGCAATGAAGTTATGGAAGAGATTGTGCAACCAACTGCAATGTGTGTTGATGTGTATGACGGCTTATGCCATTGAATAAGGTGGGTTTCCTATTGGTTTGAAGGAAAACCTCTAGCAAAGGCCAACCAACTTCCTTCCTAGTTTTTGTAAACAGTAGTGCAAATCTTTTCATACTTTAGATTTATTTACTATGTGTGCATGGGAAATAAATTACAACTACAGTGTAATTGTTGCATTTAAACTTAAATCAGATATTTGGAGAAGGCAGTGTTCATGCTAATCAACTGCGTCATCTTTTTCATAAAACAAATAAGGAAATCTTCCCCAAGATACCATGAGATGCAAAATCTAGGAGCTGAATTCATTTTTAAAGTTCTGTATTTGTATTTGTTAATCTCTTTAATGTTTATGTTTTTTCTTTGTTTATACATGATGTAAAAGTAATAGTAAATGACTATTATTTAAAGTATTTAACCACAGATTACAATCCTTTTCTGGAAATTCTGTTATCATTTTGATTATACAGTATTTGCATTTTAAGATTAGAGAGTGAAATATATTCATGTAGTATTCATTTACATTTTATAGTGTAGAGTAACGTAATTTCTTACGCGAACGCTACGGATTCGCGCGTATGCGAACGGGTGACGGGTGCCTCGCGTCCCTGTTCTTTTCTTTTTCGTACTCCCTCGTCACGCCCTTTGGCGACGCCCGTCGAGGCGCTTTGTCAAACGCCCCACCTCCAGGAGTATTTTAGGCTGTGTAAAGGAGGAGAAGGAGCACCCAATCCAAGCACAAACGACCTGTAACATAATTCATAGTTGGCAACCCCCTGTTATGTCGGGGTCTCCAAGACCGCCATCTTTGAGTTGTGGAGGAGGTTTCAAGGCGGAAGGTTGTGTGCTTGGGTTGGGCAGGAGTGTGTTTTTCTCGTGTTCTCGTTCTAGCGTAAGTTTTTATTCTACTACATGCCTGTTCTGTGATACCTTGTTTGTTTTAATACATGTAGTAGCTTGTGCCTGACAAATAAACGTAAAGTAAAGATTCTAGCGTCTTAGTCAGTTGCCTTTATGCCGGCCCGGTTTTCCCTCTTGCCCTTCCACGCCTTCCTGCTGCAGAAGGCTCCTCAACAGCTCCTGTAGGAGGGTGAGTGCCCCACGAACCCACTACAGTAAAGGTGGTTGGCAGCGAGTGGATCGTGAGGTCCTATTTTGTTATTTTTGCCTCCGAATCCACGGCCTCTCGCTTTGTTTACATGTCTCGTTGCCATTGATATCTTTTTATGTTTTGTCGTTTTAATGTTTGTCTCTTTTATGTATAATTTTTTAAGGCCTTCAGCCAGTGTCACATTTTAGTTCATTTCTTTTATAGTAACTTTTTTTTAAAGCTTTTAACGTAATTTTACTGTTTTGAGTTTGCTTGCTATTTTAATGATTTTATTGTTCATGTTTTATTGAATTTGATATTTAACTTTTGAATTTTATTAGTTCTTCTTAGTTTTATAACTTGTTTTTCTGTATTTTTAAAAATTTAATGGGGTTTTTACTGTGATTCTTTTACTTAGATTTTTCTTATTTGATGCCAGTGCCCAAATTATTTCCAGCATTTTAATTGTATTTTACTATATTTATTAACTTGTCTTTTTTTACAGCTTAATTGATATTGTCTTTTTTTAGTATAGATTTTATTGCAGCATTTAACACTGGTTTCTTTTTTTTATGTTCTCTTTGTATTTGTTTTTGTATTTTATTTTTGGGTTCCGTTTTTAACTGTAAGTGTGTCCACGTGCACCTCGGACCATGGTGCGCCCCAAGGCACCACAGGCTGGGTCGCGCCCGCCTACCCCTGAGGAGACAGTCCTTCTCGAGGGACCCCGCCTTGGGATGGACCCAGGACTCACTGTTGCCCGTAGTGCAGGTGCTGCTGGGACTGCCTGCTCGGACAGTGGGTCACCCGCCAGCAGTGATGTGAGCGGCTTGCAGCTCATGGAGGCCAGGTTGGTGGATCGGCTCGAGGCACAAATGGGTAGGCAGCTCGCCCGCATGCAGGAACACCTGGAGGGACGCATGCAGGCGCAGATGCAGGCTCTGGCTTCCCTCCTGAAGAGCCAGCCTGTTGGGCCCTCTACGGCTACCGAGGATGCTGCTCCGGCCTCTGCTGCCCCTCCGCCATCGCTACCCTCAGCTCAGCCCTGCCTCGGAGAGGACCCCGAGCAATCCTCCCATCTGCCTCCAGCGGTGCCTGCAGAGCCTCGCCTTCCACAACGCTCTGCCCCGCTCCTGTCTGGGAGTCAACCTGCCGCTGACGTGGGTCCTTGGGTCCTCATGGGTCCCCGCCAGGTTGGGATCGCTTCAGCGCGGGACCAGAGTGCTCAGTCTGCAGCTAGACTGCCCCCGCAGCCGCCTGCTTCCTTCATGGCTGAACCTGTGCCTCAACCGCCCGTGCGCCACCTTGGGACGTCCTACGGGGCCCCCTCACAGGGACCGTACCCGTCTCCTGAGACCCAGCCTCCAATCTCCACTGCACGTGAAGCTCAGCCTCCAGCCTCTCAGCCTCTAGCCTCCCAGCCTTCAGCCTTCCACTCATTCGCCAACCCGCATGCACCTCCAGTTCACTTAGGTGACCACAGCTGGACTCGTCCATTTTATGGCAGTGGACGAGACGAGGTGCCCTTTTTCTGTGGCGAGACTCCTTCAACTCAGGGCATCCAGCAGAGCCAGGAGCTGGAGTCCTGGATCTCCAGTATAGAGCTGGCCACCCTGCCAGCAACATCGGAAGCCTACATCCGGATGGCACGCAGCCGGGTAAGGGGGTACGCATGGTCAGTGCTCAACAGTCCTGGGTTCGCCCATATCCGGGATTGGGTTGACTTTAAAGCACGACTCCGCGAGCAATTCAGAGGTGTCTCTACGGCCAAGCATTTCTTCGATATGCTGGCTCGAGCCAGGATGGCGGTTGGCCAAGGACCTCTGGATTTTTATCGTGCTGTAGCGCTGGCCGTGCAGCAGGGCGCTCGTGATTACCCCCTGGACATCGGGAATGCGGAGAGCCTGATGCAGCGCACCTTCCGGGATGGGCTTCCAGGGTGGCTCCGCCAGCAGCTCTTATGGCACGATTTCCCTTCCACCCGTGCCATGGCGGAGAAGTGCCAGCTGGTTTGGGACTCTGTAGTCGGAGCAAGGCATTCCCTACCAGACGTCCACGGGCTCCTCCGGCAGTCGTCCAGGCTGTGGACATCTCAGCATGGCATGCGGGACGACAGGATGGCCCTGGGTGCGTATAATCCAGGTCAGCACTTAGAAGTAACCATCCCCGGCCTGGAGTATTACAGGGACATATTGCCACAAGCGGCTCCAGTCATCCAGGCCCCTGAGAACACCTCGCTTAATGGTCCTCCGCTGGTAAGGAGATCGGCCGAGGCCCCTGCTTCACCTCGCCGCTCCCCTTCCCCACGTCGCAGGGACAACAGACAGCGCCCCTGGTGTGATTTTCACAGGATGGGAGGCCACCATACCAGCGAGTGCCGGGCAGGACGGGGTCGATGCTACCGTTGCGGTGAGTCGGGGCACCTCAAGGTCTCTTGTCCCTTTTCCCAACGCCGCTCGGAGGCAGACTCCCGACCCACGGGCGGCCGTAGCTACGAGCCGGGATCTCAGCAGCCAGTCGACTCCACCGCAGTTCCGAGGACGCCCCCTCATAGTCCTCGAAGTCGGAGGTAGGCAATTCTCCTGCTTCGTCGACACAGGTTCAGAGGTGACAATGATGAAGAAGGAGTCCCTAGCGCGTCTTCCTGGGGTACGCCTGCACTCTAGCCAAAGAGCGCTGCAGGGAGTTTCAGGCCAGCCAGCCCCAGTCACGGCGGAGGTGGACCTTCCCTTCACCATCCATTCTACGCTGACTGTCACCCACCGGACCTGTGTCGTTGAGGGCCTCCGCTTTCCAGGGGACCTGCTCCTGGGGATGGACCTCCTTCAGCGGCTTCCTGTTCGTCTCGTCTTTGGCCATGAACCTGACAAGAGCTGGCTGGAGTTGGATGGCTGCCGTCATGGGATCGCCTATACCCGTGGGAATGCAGAGGCACAGCATGTCCCTGCCTGTCATGAAATTCCTCGGGCGTCACCAGCAACCCTGGAGGACCCTGAACTGCTGCCGAATTCTGGACAGGTAACTGTCTCGCCTGTCCATGTGGCCGAGGAAACAATGGTGGAAGCAAAATCAGGGAAGTTTGTTGCTGCCACAGTTACGCGCAGTGCACCAGATGACACATGCCTGGCTGTTATTGAGGCCAGCACAGACCGCCTCACAGTACCCCGCACTTTGGTTACTGTCCAAGGACGTCGTTCAAGTGTGTGGGTTGTCAACCCCCACCCTAAGCCACGCAAGCTACGCCCAGGTGCTGTACTAGGGTACGCCTCATTCTTGGGACCCGAGGAGGTTGTCTGCACCTCCCCCTCTCCTACAGTTCCTAACACCCCTTACTGCGAGTCGTCCAGGGAACTCTCACAGGCTACGGTCGCTCCATCTGAGGAGGAGCTCGAGGGGTTCCCATCGGTGGTGGAGCTCGAGGGCGAGTTCCTTGATGACGACTATGACAGCTCTGCCGCCTGCCTTGATTTTGGGTACGAGGACGACGACTTCTTCCTGTTCCCTGAGACGCCAGAGCTGGACACGGCCCGCCAGCAGGAGACAGATGTTACCTGTGCTGCAGAGAGTGCAGGGCTCCCTGGTGCTACGTAAGGTCCAAGGGAACCGTGGGCCTCTTGGTGACCGCTGGCTGGGACCCTGTCGTGTCCAGAAGCGACTTGGGCCTGTCAGCTACGACATCCTTGACCTACGGCCCCCACATCGTGCCGTCAGGGTCCACGCCAATCAACTCCGTCCATTTCTCCCTGCTGCTGAGGTCGACTACCTCGAAGAGTGCGACCAAGTGCGATATACTTATGAACATTGAAAAATGTGATTTTTACTTTGTTTATTGGTGCTATTTTGTTTTTACTTTTCTGTGTTCAGTGTTCTAGTCTTGATTTTATATTTTATTGTATTTTGAAATTTATACATTTTATTTGTTAACATTATGAAATTTTGTATAGAACCTTTTGGATTTTTAAGTGTATTTTATATTTTATTATATATTTTAGTATTTTTCACAACATTTTAGTTGGGTACTGGCACTTCTGGAGGTGTGGCGTTTTCTGTTCCCCGGGGAGGGGCTGTAGAGTAACGTAATTTCTTACGCGAACGCTACGGATTCGCGCGTATGCGAACGGGTGACGGGTGCCTCGCGTCCCTGTTCTTTTCTTTTTCGTACTCCCTCGTCACGCCCTTTGGCGACGCCCGTCGAGGCGCTTTGTCAAACGCCCCACCTCCAGGAGTATTTTAGGCTGTGTAAAGGAGGAGAAGGAGCACCCAATCCAAGCACAAACGACCTGTAACATAATTCATAGTTGGCAACCCCCTGTTATGTCGGGGTCTCCAAGACCGCCATCTTTGAGTTGTGGAGGAGGTTTCAAGGCGGAAGGTTGTGTGCTTGGGTTGGGCAGGAGTGTGTTTTTCTCGTGTTCTCGTTCTAGCGTAAGTTTTTATTCTACTACATGCCTGTTCTGTGATACCTTGTTTGTTTTAATACATGTAGTAGCTTGTGCCTGACAAATAAACGTAAAGTAAAGATTCTAGCGTCTTAGTCAGTTGCCTTTATGCCGGCCCGGTTTTCCCTCTTGCCCTTCCACGCCTTCCTGCTGCAGAAGGCTCCTCTACAGCTCCTGTAGGAGGGTGAGTGCCCCACGAACCCACTACAATAGTAAACATATTTTCTTAGGAAAAAAAAGGCTTTGCTTAGATATGCTTTTTTCTTCTTCATGCAGGGAAGATCATCCACAACAAGAAGGTTTCATGGAAATTCTGGAGCAAAAAAGTGACTGTGACTTTTTCAACCACCTAGGAGTTACTAAAAGTTCTTTTGATATGATTATCAAGGAAATCGAAGGGGTATATGGGTCCAGACCTT
>NW_028234417.1:7374343-7376843 GCF_977035675.1 Penaeus japonicus | reverse complement strand
TCTTCGGTAGCATTATAATCATCACTAACATTATTGTTAATTCTATCATGATCATCATTCGGTAAAATTATTATCATTAATATCAACCGTATCATTATTGATGTTACTATCGTTATAATTGCAATTGCTCTTATAACCATTGCTGCTATTAGCATTATTATCATTGTTATCATTATCATTACTTAACCCTTTTTACTGATATCATTATCTTCATCATTATTGTCATTATCATTATCCTTACTATCCTCATTGTTATTGCTATTGTTATTATCATCATCCTAATAATAGCTTTATTTCTTATCTTTTCATTATCATTTTTGCTATTATTGTTGGTAATATTATTGTTATCATCATAACTATTGTTACTATTATTGTTATCATCATTATAATTGTGACTAAGATTATCATTGTTATCATCATTATGATTATAAATAGATAAATAAAGAAACTAAACTCTGGATGGTTTGTGAAACAATGCGCATATCGATCAATAACCTGATCAATTGCGCGTCTATGCTATTGAGATATGCAACCTTGTATCAGATTTCCCCGTGGTTCGTGTTTCCAATGTCTATGTGACCTTGAACTGTAAACTAGCTTGGTTTGCTATCGATCAACCAAGGTCACGAGAGGTCAGGTTTCCCATCTGTAATTGAGCCTGATAACAGATGTGCATTTCCTGAAAAATATTATTTCGTCTAATTATATGTATTTTAAGAAATTCCGATAATAACAACAATTATCTATTTGCAGGTCAGGTCACCAGGAGGAGGAAGAAGAGGAGGGAGGAAAAGAATGAAGTGTAATAAGGAAGAGAGGAGAGAAAAGAGGGATAGAAGAGGAGGAAGGAGGAAGAGGGAAGAGGGAAGATGAATAAGGAAATGGAGTATGGAAGAGGAGGAAAATGGAAGAGGAAGGAAGATGAGAAACAGGGAGAGGGGAAGGGAGAAATAAGAAAGAGGAGGGGGAATGATGGGCAAGATGGAAGAAGGGGAAGAAAGAAGAGAATGAACTTGAGAAAGAGACAACGAAGAAAATGAAAAAGAAAAAGAAAAAGAGGACGATGAACAAAAGGAATATAAGAAGCAAGAGCAAAAGGGAAAGGAGGAGATGAAAGTTGAAAAGAATAAAGAAGGGGAAAGATGGCAGAGGAGTTAAGAGAAGGAATAGGAGTAGGAGGAGGAGAAGAAACACATGAAAAAGGGAAAGAAAGATAAGAAAAAGTAAGAGAAGAAGAAATTACAAGGAAGAGGAAATGAGAAAGAGTGGGAAGAAAGAGGAGGAAGAACAGGAGAAAGAAAGAAACAACAACAAAGAATTGGAAGATAAGGAAGAGAGGAAACAAGAAAACGAGGGAGATAAATGGGTATGGGTAAAGATGAAAAAGGAAGCAGAAGAAGAGGAAGAAGAACATTGACAAGGATATTGAAAAAAAAAATGATAATGATGATAATAGAAATGATAATAACAACAAAGATAGTGATGATAATGGCAGTAGTAGTCATATTGATAATAATGATAGTAATAATAAGGATAATAACAATGAAAATAATAATATCAATAATGAAAATGATAATGATAATAATGATAACTATACAGATAAAAATAAGATAGTAAGGAGAAAAAATAATTATAATAAAAACAATAAGAAAAATAATTATGATTTAGATAACAATAATAATATTAACACTAATGATGGTAATAGTAATGATAATGATATTAAAAAGTTATGATAATCATGAAATTAATACTAATAACAAAAGTAACAAAAATAATTATAATAGTCAAGCTGGTTTTTAACAACAGCAATATAAAGATAGGATAAATGATGATAATAATATTCAAAATAACAATTATGATAAGAACAGCAATGACGATAGTAATGATGATAATAACAATGATAATGTTAACTATAGTAATAACCATAGTGATAATGACAAAACAAAAGTATAAGCAGTTGATAGCACAGAAGAAGACAAAAGAAACAGGTAATAAAAGGTAAAAAAAAAAAAAAAAAAAAAAAAAAAAAACGGGGTAAACCTAAAGTTAGTTACACTCTAAGGAGATCAGTACAGTATTTCTTGGGTTTAATAACAAGGTTTCGTTATAAATTATGTTCGCTTATGATACGTTCGTTATTATTTTATTAAAGCTAATTAGTTGGAGGGGGATGAAAGAGGGGGTGATAGGGGGAAGCGAATGGGGATGAAAAGAGGAGGACACAGAGGAAGGTATAATGTGTTATCATTATCTATTCATTCTGTGGTTTAGGTAAACTATGATTAGTATTTTTTTTCTATACTAAGCATATCTTCGAATCTCCTCGTAGAAGAAGTGAATAAATTAATAAGAAATATACAAAAAAAAATCCTTCTGTGACCATGGCTTATAATAAATGCTCTTTAAAGTTAAACAGATACACGGAGAGATGAATTGATGAATACGCATGCAAAGATAGACTGATAGACATATTGATACAAAGACAAAACGAAAAATGGAG
>NW_028234417.1:7361843-7364343 GCF_977035675.1 Penaeus japonicus | reverse complement strand
TAAAGAAATATATAAATATATATATATATATATATATAATAATAATAAATATATAATATATATATATAAATAAGATATATATATATATATATATATGTAAATATAAATATATATAATATATATATATAATATATATATATAATATAATATATATAATAATATATATATTAATATATAATATATAGTATATAAAGTATATAAAATATTTAATAAATATTTATATCTATATATATATATAATATAAATAGATATATATAAATAATAATTATAAATCTATCTATACAGTATGATATATATATATATATCTTATATATACATTAGATATATATTATATATAAATAATATCTAATATAATAAAATTAAAAAATATATATATATATATATATATATATATAATATATAATATATATATATATAAAAATATATATATAATAAACTATATGTACATAAGATATTATAAATCATATTAAAATATATATATTATAATAAAATATAAATCATATATATATGTATATATCAATATATATATCCTTATATCTATATATATATCTAAATATATATAAAATATAGGTATAAATATATATATAATTATATCTATATATATATATATTTATATATATAAATATTATATAAATATATATATATATAATTATATATATATATATAATAATATATATACTATATATAGAATATATATATATATATTAAAGTATTAAATTAATATAATAATTATATAATCATATATATAACTTATCATATATATCATATATTTATATATATAATAACATTAATATATATATATATAATATATAAATATATATATTACTAACTTATTATAAATATTTTTATATTTATATTATATAATTATATATTATATATATATATATATATATATTACAAAATGATATATAAAAAAGATACTAATGTATGATATATATATATATATACTAATATATACACTATAATATATATTAAATTTTATTTATATAATATATATAGAAATAAATACACCATATATATATATATATAAAAATCTATATATAATATATATTAATTCATGTATATATATATAACACAATATACCCCACTATCTATAATAATATATAAATATCATATATTTATACTATCTCTAATATATATATAAAATATCGTATATATATATATATATATTATATACATAAAATATACAAATATTATATATATATATATATAAATATTTATTTATATATCTATATAATAAATAATTTATTTATATATATATATATAAAAGTATAATATATTATTATTATATATATATATATAATATAAATATTTATTACACTAATATATAGAAAGAACTAAATAACAATAAATATATATACAAATAAGACTAATATATATAATATATGTATATATAACTTATATATTATATATAATATTATATATATTATATATATCAATATATATTATGAATATTAATATAAGTATATATAAACTATATATATTTATTAATATATATATATATATCCTATATACAATATATAATTATATAATAATATATATATATATATATATATAAATTTTAAATAAATAAATTTAATATATATATATATATATAAATATTAGCTTATATAATATATATAAAGTATATTAACGAATATATCAATAATTTTATATATATTAATTATTAATATATATATATATATTATATAAATATATATAGATATATATATATATAAAAATATATATATATAATATAAATATATATATATAAAATAGTAATACCATATGAATATATATATATAGTATATATATATGATATTTATAGATATATATATATGACAATAATATATATAATATATAATAATATAAATTATATAGTATATATATATATAGACTATATAAATATATATATATATATATATATAATATTATATTATATAATATATATTGAGAATAAATACATATATATATATATAAATATATATAATATATAATATATATATGATATATAAAAATATATATATAATATATATATCTATAGTTTATATATATATATATATATAATAATTTTTATATCTAATATAATATTATATATGCATATATATGATAATATATAGTATATATCTAATCACATATAGTTGATTATATATATAATATATAGAGTATAAATATCTATATGTACAAAATATTATATATATAATTCTATATATATTTGAGTAAATATTTAATAATATATATATATATATATACATATATATATATAAGTATATATGTTATATATTGTATATATATATAATAATATATATATATATATTGAATATATATAATATGATATATAATATATGATTATATATATAACTATATATATATATAGATAATATATATATATAAATATATTACATATATAATTTTTCTACATATATATATATATATATATTTAATATATATATATATATATATATATATCTATATATATATATATATATGATTAGTATATATATAAAATATATATACATAA
>NW_028234417.1:7334343-7336843 GCF_977035675.1 Penaeus japonicus | reverse complement strand
GTCTCTCTTTTCCAATCCTTCTTTCCTCTTTCTCTTCCTCCAACTTTCCAACCATCCTTCCTCGTCTCAATCTTTGTTATGGGATAATGGCATATAATGAGGTAACTTGCAATACAATTACTTTGTATATCATCTCCGACTGTTGATACGTTTGTAATCTGGCTGGAACCTGATTCTTGTTTTGGATGTGTATATCTGAAAAAAAAAAAGAATCTTCCTCTTAGTTATGATGATTTTTTTTTTTTTTTCGTGCAAGACTTTGGAAAGAACGACGCAGATGGACGTGAAGTGAGGTGTTGTTTGGTCAGCCCGCTTATTGGCCTGCCATCGTCGTCGACATCGTCAACACAGTCAGCGCCTGTGAGCCGTGCCAATTTCTTTAGTCTAGCCGTCTGCAAGGGCCATTGTTAAGGGATGGAGACCACGCCAGACCTTTCGAATCAAGATCAGATGATTTCTTCGGCACAACCGAGAAGTTTTCTTTAACGTATGCTGATCGATTCTGTAAGAGCCCTATAGTGGCATCCTGTGTCTTGGGACGTACCATACTACTCACAATCAAGCGGTCATATTAAAGCTGCTGTCAAGAAAGTCTCGTATCTGTTCCGTATGGCAGTCCTGTCAGGCAAAATTGATTGTGTAGTGATGAACTCTGTTCCCATGGAAATAAGAACCGCTATTATTCACCCACTCCTCTCATGAATCCCTGCCAATACCATGAAGAAATGAGAGGCCAGAGCAGAGAATTGTGACCATCCAGCTATCAAACGGAACCAGGACACCAGGACCCGGTACAGCGGGTGAGGTCGCTCTTTCCGACCATGAGAGATTGGACAGGAGTTCGGGTCCGAAGCCAACCATGGGACATCGATATGAATGTGACTCTACCATGGGAATTGGCCCTTGAAGATGCCCTGGGGAAGAGCTACCTGGTGGAGGAACCGCCGATTCCTGTGATCATTACAATTATCGCACCTTGAATCCTTGATGCCGTCTAACCCCGTAGTATCTCGACGTTCGGGACGTATAGGGAACTTCAAAAAAAGTGTGAGCATGAGGGGAGTCATTCGTGGAATAATAAGATAAAATAAGGCGTGAGGTAAATATGTCTGGATTGTTCGATGCACTAATTATAATCTACGTCTGGCAGTGCACCATTATACTGATACCTTTATTATCTAGAAATATTCACACCGTGCTTACAACTGGGACCTAACTCTTAATTTCTTTGTGTTTGTCTGGTATTGAATCTATGGTTTTATTTTGACCGTGCGTTCCTCTCCACAAAACTTTGGAGAAAACAAAAGGAATGTAAAATCCTTCTTCCCCGGGATTGTTTATTACCCCTTCCTCCATCTTTCTAATTCTGCTTTCTCCTTCTTATTTATATTCCCCCTCCTTCCTTTTCCTTTCCTTTTCTTAACCATTCTCCTTATTCATTTCTTTCTCTTGTAAATCCTCCTTTTTCCTCTTCATAACCTTTCAATCATTTTCCTTTATCCTTCCTTTCTTTTCCAATTCACCTTCCTCCTTCCAGTCATTCGCCTTCCTCTTCTTATCTCCTCTCCTTTCTTCTTTCCTTTGTCTCCCTTTTTCCAATTTTCCTTCTTCCTTTCAATTCCTTTCATTTCTTCTGCTCTTCTCTTTCTGCTGACTTTTCTCATTTCAATCGTCTCTCTTCTTCATTTCTCTTTCCGATTACCTCTCTCCCTCTTCCTCTTTCCTTTCCAAATATCTCTCCTTCTGTCGTCTATTTTCTCAATTATTCCTCATCCTCCACCTCGTCTTTTCTTCCGTGCACCTTTTCCACCATTCCTATCTCTTCTCACTCCTCCTTTCTCTCTCCAACACCCTCTTCTCATTCCTCCTTTCTCTCTCCAACACCCTCTTCGCATTCCATCTTCCTCACCCAATTTTCCAATCATTTCCCCCTTCCCGATCATCTCCCTCCCTATAGGTGTGGCCGAGACTGACGCGAGTGTCAATTAAGGTGAATACCAACCGACGAGGTATAATTCAATTAGACTCGGCAAGACCTTCGCTGGTCTTGGTCGGAATGTAAGGTGGAAGGAAAGGGGAGGGAGGTGGGAGGATGAGGGAAGGAAAGAAAGGGGGAGGGGAGAAGGAGAAGAAAGGGAGAAAAGGGAGGAAGGAAGTGAGAGGGAAAGGGAGAGGAAGGAATAGTGGAGGAAAGAAGGAGGGGAATGGTGGAGAAAAGAAGATGGGGAAGTAAGGAAGGAGGAGGGGAAGGGAGGGAAAATCACATAGTGGAAGAAGGAAAGGGGAGAGGAGAGATGGGAAAAAGGAGAAGGAGAAGGAAGGAAGGAAGGGGGAGGGGAGTGGTGGGAAAAAGAAGAAAAAGGAAAGAAGGGAGGGGGAAGGAAAGGGAGAGGCAGTAATAGCGGAAGAAGGAAGTGTGAGCGGAAGGGAGGAAAAAAGAACAATGAAGGAAGGAGGAAGGGGATAGAGGGAGTGAGAAAGGGGGAGGGAAAGGGTGGAG
>NW_028234417.1:7299343-7301843 GCF_977035675.1 Penaeus japonicus | reverse complement strand
GCAGTGTGATGTCCGTGTTAACCCAGGGGCCCCGTCCCAGTTCATCAAGTCAAAAGTGAAAACTTATTTGCCCTCCCTTGATGCTGGCCAGGGAAACAAGCGCTAAGGGCCTGGCTAACCCCTGTCAATTCAAAACCCCTGAAAGTGGTAGCGTGGGGGAGGGGGTTTGAATCAGTTAAATGGGTGTATTCCAGCGTGACAATCTCTTTCTGATGCTCAGCCTAATAAAACAAAATTCTAAAACTAATTGAAAAATACTAATAAAATATAAAATGCCAAAACATGTGCAGAAGGCACTTAAAATGATTAAGGCTGCCGTATACTAAAACTAAAGAAAAGATACTCCCGAGTGGAGTATCTGGCAGAAGGCTTACCAATAAAAACAAAGGCTAGATCAGCAAGTCTGACGCCACTGCTGAAGGCTTAAGAATTGACAAAATCTAAATACGGCAGAAAAGAAAACAACAGTCTGGTGAACTAAAATGAAATAAAAACACAGACTTCCTACCACAAAGTATAAAAAAGATTAAGTAAAAGGAATCCAGCCAAGTTCAATAAAAAGGTCTGATCAGGATGATTTAATAAAAATGTTCTTTTAGATCACGTCCAGCTCCTAAGCAAAGAATGTCAGGCACTTCAGTACTTAACTCTTATCTTCGTGATCGTATCCCCGTTGTTCACTTCCTTGGCTCGACACAGATAATCCAAAAATGGCGACACAGCCGGTTAACTACTCTGGAGGACTGGGGTAAAGGAAACACCTTCGTTGACTGTCTGACCGTCTCTGCTTTATTGTTTGAAAACATAGTAAACATTGCCTCGGTGATGTCAGAGGCATACATCTTAAGAATATGATAAATGTATAAATATGAATAAAAGATACCATAAAAAGAAGGTACAAATATAAAACAAAACCCCTAAAATCATAAAAGCATAACCTAAAATCTAAAATAAATAAAACGAAGCAAAAATGAAAAGCATAAAACGTTTCCCCTAAAGTTTAAAATAAAATCAAAGAAAATTTGAGTCCATAAATGTTCATGAAGTATTAAAATACAAAAAATAAAACTTGGTGACAAATAAAACCATTCAATAAGAGGTCTCGTAACATAAAAATGAAATAAAAGTAATTACAGAAAACTTCAGTTAAAAGGGAAACTAATCTAAAATGAAGAACAACTAAAATGAAAGATAATAAATTGAAAAAAAAAAAAAAAACAGGCGACAGGCAACGTCCAGTCCTCCGGCCAGGACAGCCAGAACTGGAGAGCAGTGAGCGCGCCTGCTCGCGGAGAGCGCGAGATGCAGCATCTGGCCACCTTACACTTTCTTATAAACTCCCTTCTCTACAACTTGCCACTCTCTTATAAACTTCCATCTCTACAACTTGCCACTCGCATATAAACTTATTTCTCTACAACTTGCCACTCGCATATAAACTTATTTCTCTACAACTTGCCACTCGCATATAAACTTATTTCTCTACAACTTGCCACTCGCATATAAACTTCTTTCTCTACAACTTGCCACTCGCATATAAACTTCTTTCTCTACAACTTGCCACTCGCATATAAACTTCTTTCTCTACAACTTGCCACTCGCATATAAACTTCTTTCTCTACAACTTGCCACTCGCATATAAACTTCTTTCTCTACAACTTGCCACTCGCATATAAACTTCTTTCTCTACAACTTGCCACTCGCATATAAACTTCTTTCTCTACAACTTGCCACTCGCATATAAACTTCTTTCTCTACAACTTGCCACTCACATATAAACTTCTTTCTCTACAACTTGCCACTCGCATATAAACTTCTTTCTCTACAACTTGCCACTCGCATATAAACTTTTTTTCTCTACAACTTGCCACTCTCTTATAAACCTCCTTCTCTACAAGTTGCCCCTTTCTTATAAACTTTTCGCAGATTTAAACAGTCTCCTTCAGCCTTGTTACCTTGTCCTTTTGGGAGAAAGAGTTAAAAAAAAGAAGGAAAAGGCAATGATATATAGGTATATATCAGTATATCTGTAGCTAATTCGATATCGATATATACTATATATCTATATATTTCTGTTTATCTATAAAGGATTTATAGATAGATAGGGATACATGGAACCAAATATATTCCTCACGGATACAAAGTAGAACCACCCACTCTATTGTGAAAATAAATAGAAAATATGGAAGACAAAAAGAAAGATAGAAAAAAAAGAAAAAAAGAGGGAAAAGCCACAGCTCTCATTTCCCCGCCTCCCATTAGGAGCGCTTCCTCTTTGGCCCTCCTTCTCCTCCCTCCCCCATTCTCTTATTTCCCTCCCGTCTCTCTATCCGTCCTCCACAACTTCCTTACCACCTACTTCCTCCTCCCTTCCCTTCCCCTCCTAAATTCCTACCCACCCTATCTCCCCTCCCTTCCTCTGCCCTCCCCTGCACCCCTACCATTTCCCCATCCTCCCCCACTTCCTTATCTACCCCCCCCCCCCCACGCCACTTCCCCA
>NW_028234417.1:7284343-7289343 GCF_977035675.1 Penaeus japonicus | reverse complement strand
TACTATCATTATTGCTGGTGCAGTGATAATAGTGATAATTTGAATACCAATAATTATCAGTTTTATTATCATTTTTATTGTTATGACTGCTATCAGTTATTATCATTACAATTATTACTATCACCACTTGTATTGCTATCATTATTGCGAGTCGTAACAATTATGATGACAAGGAAAATAATAAAAACTGATAATAGTGATTAAAATGATAAAGGTAATGATAATGATAATGATGTTAACGATAGCAATTATGATAATGATAATGATAACGATAATGATAATGGTGAAGTAAGTAATAATAATAATGATTATTATAGTAATACAAACCATCTTCATTGTTATGCTAGTAATAGTAACAATGATCACAAAACTAAAGCCAAGTAACAACAATAGTGATAACAATAACGATGCAATTTCTCCTATTGCCAATTACAACACTCAAACTCCCGTATCAACGACCACCACTAACATACCTCATTCGACGAACTACCCATTATCCTTTCACTCATCCCTTATTGCTGATCCTTCTCACTCCAAGAGCATGGCCAAGGAGGATCATTCCCTTCGGCTCGACCTCTGCTAGAGCCTCCCACTCGTAGGACTTTCCAGATCTCAAGACTTCGACCTGATTCATTATTGCCACTCCTGGACACTTGTGGAGGAGGTGAGCATGATGAGAGGAATGTAATGAAGATTATGATCATGTTGATGATAGTGATAATGGTAATGCTGATGGTGATGATGAGAAGAGTGAGAGTATGAGGTTGATGATTTTAGAAGATATTTACTGAACTGGTATTAAGAATGAAGATGATCGTGATGAATGATGATAGTGATGATAATGATAATTTGAATGCTGATGATGAGGTTTAAGATAATGAAGATTGTAAGAAGGATTATAGAAATAGGAATAACAATAAGGATGTAAAGATAAAAATAGCATTAATGACATCTGTTCAAGGATGTAAAAAGGCCAAAGAAAATTGGATAGAAGATCTGTGCAAGGACCTTGAAGATATCGAAAGAAAAAACATGTAACTAATAAAATCGTGAAAAAGAACTTATCAAAATCAGCAAATACTATGGAACAACAACATATTCTGAATAGATGGACATAATACATAATATAGAGCTTTTCATTGATAACAAAGACACAATAGTAAACAATCCACATACATCTGATGACCATATGTCTGGAAACGAAATAATAAACTCAGAAATCAGTGAAAATCACTGAAAAAGACATCACGAAAGAGCTATTAGAAGCGTGCAAGAGATTGGTCTTGAACAGCTGAGTCTGCTTGCCAACACAATTTACGAAACTGATAAAATACCTGAACAAAGGAGAAAATCTGCATTCAGACCTCTACCTAAACTTGGAAATCTTCTTGAATGAAGAGACTATATAGTCTGATTAGACTGATAAGTCAAGTCACTGAGATCATTCTTCGAATTCGGAAGAACAATTTACTCTTTAAAAGGATAGTGAAACAAGCAATGCAATCTTCTTACTTAAAGTTTCAAGACGAAAAATCAAATGAAATACAACACTGACGATCGGGTTGTTAATATGTTATGTTCGGTCAGTGATGCATGGGTACGAGAACCGGACAATCAGTGCAAAGTCAACATAGAAACTAGAAGCAGCAAATATGTGTTATCGCCATGGACGAAAAAAAAGTCAAACGAAAAGGTTCTTGAAAAAAGGGCTATGCAGAGTTGCCTGATGAATACCATTAGACAACAGCAGTTGAAATTAATATGAGGAAGAGAGAATTGGAGAAGTTGGCGGTGACGGGGAAAATAACAGGGAAGAGAAATTATAGACGAGATAGGCAGAAGTGTATGGAAGATCTTGCGTTGGCTGTGAGATGTAGTGTGGTGGAATTGATGCGTCGCGAGGGTTTCAGGCAGCTAATTGTCAACTTCAGGTACACCAAAAAGAAGAATACAAGCGAAAAGATGCTATGTTGATATGGTGATTGTGATAGCAAAGAGATCAATGGCAGAACGGTATTAATCATAATAACAATAAGATAGTAATGACAGTCATAATGGTATTATGATTATAGCCATGGTAATTTAAGATGATAGTAATAATGATAGCAATAATGATGATAACAATGATAATGATGATAGTGATAATGGTGATAGTAATGCCTATACTAGTGATAACAATGATAATAGTAACAGTAACATAACGAATATTAATAACTGGGATAATGAAAATGTTATAGTCAAGATACAACATCTAATGGTGATAATATCGATAATGATAATAATAATATGATAATAATAATGATGATAAAAATGATAATGATTATAAGTATACTAATGATAATGATAGTAATGATACTACTTTTACTACTGGTGATAATAATAACAATAATAAGGATATTAACGATGACAATAAATACCTCTTCATCACAACGAAAGAAATAATATGATAGAAACAGGAAAGGATGTGAGAAGAGAAGAAAAAAACAACAACGATGATAAATAGAGTAACAGGAGAGAAAAAAAAAGAAATAAAAGATGGTTGAAAATAAAATAAATATATATACGGCAGAAAAGCGAGAAAGAAGTGAAGGAAAGAAAAGTCAAGAAAAGAATAAGAAAAATCGTATCTGACTATCAAAAGGCTACCAACGACTCCATTATTCAAAATAATACGATTTTAACTTGTGGGAAAAATGTTCATTCGACCCTTAATGTTCCTATAAAAAATGTTGAACATGCTGGTCGTAGCTAATGATAAAAAACTTTGAATACTTTTCAGTGATTTTGTTTTACAAAGAAGATTCGCGAAAGAGGAAACAGTGCAGACGTTGTGTAATCTAGGTTGCTGGTAAATGTTTTTTGTTTTTTTTATGAATATTCGTTACATCTTTAAATGTGAAAACTGCAGGGATTTAACACCTCTATTACAGCTATTACGAAGGTCAGCTTGGGAGGTTTTGCATTTCAAGAAAGGTGCAAAGTGCACAAAATGCCTTGCAGTTATCATTAAAGTGATTTCCTTGCTCTCACCATCTGTTCCTCTCTCTCTCTCACTCCAACCACTCCTCTCTCCCTCCCTCCCTCTCTCTCTCTCTCTCTCTCTCTCTCTCTCTCTCTCTCTCTCTCTCTCTCTCTCTCTCTCTCTCTCGCTTTCTGTACATGTTTACATATTCATGTCCTCAATCATTTACACAGAGACATCCCAACGAACCAAACAGCTATGCGACCCACTTATCAGCCCATCTCTCCTCTCTTCTTCCTCCGCACCCAATTATTCCATATTTTCCCTCGTCACCCAATTATTCTATATTTTCCTTGCCTTCTCCTTGCCCTCTCAAGCCATATCTTCTTCTTTCCTCTTCTTGTCCTATATTCCTCTTTCCATTCTGCTTGTCCTATGTTGATGCCCATCCCAACTTGTGCATCACTCCCATTTAAAGGGTTAATCCAGACATTTTCGTATTCTTTGCATTTGCATACGAGGTCTCCCGAGAACGCGTTAGGACCTCTTCGAGAGTTGGTAATGTTATTTGCGTCTGTTTATTGGAGTCTGAAGAGAGTTTTTGGCGTTTCTTTTTCGCGGCAAGAGAGTGTTCTGGGCTGTGGCATTCCAGGGCTGATCGCTAAGGTCGAAATTCTAAATTCAGGAAAGGGGAAGGGCGACTATAAGACCGTGAGGTAAACGGAAAGATTCAGCACATCAATCCTGAAAGAGACAAAGGAAGGAATAGAGAGAGTGGAGAAATTGAGTGAGAGAGCGTGCGAGCGGAAGTGTGTGTGTGAGAGAGAGAGAGATACAGATAGATAAAGAGAACAAAGAACAGAGATTTAAAAAAAGAGGTAAGGAAAAGAAAGAGGGAGAGAGAGAACAAAGAAGAATAAGAAGAAGCAGGAGTAGTGATGATGTTAGCATTAGGAAACGCAGGAATAGAGGATGTACTGAGAGAATGGAATAGATAATATCAATAGCACCATTACTAATTATCATCGATCGAAAATTAAAAATATAAGAATTCATATTGACAAACAGATGGTAATGTATGAGAAAAGTTGGTGAAACAAATAAACATGTAAGTAAAGCGAATAGTGAAAAGAAAAAATGCAAATAATCGTAGAACGAAAGGAAATTTAACCAACAAAGATAGACTAAAGGAGGAGAAAGAGGTAAAAAGAGATACAGGAAGAAATCGGTTCTAGGAGAAAAAAAAACATATCACTGACTATTTTCGTTTTCCATTTTTTCCTTTTTCAATAATAATAGTAATGATAATGATAGTAATAATAGTAGTGATACTGATACTGATTGTAATGATGACATAAATTATATTGATAATAATGGCAATGATAGTGGGAATGATGGTTATATTAAGAGTGATGATAAAATTAATAATGATAGTGATTATAATAATGATAGCATTAATGATAGTAATGATGATGACTTTAATAATGATTATGATAAAAAACAATAACAATGATATCAATGATAATGATGATATCAAAACTATTAATTATGAAGCTAATGAATAAGATTGTAATGTTAATGATGATGATAATGAAAATATAAGTATGATGATGATCAAGGTAATAACAAGACTGATGATTATAATGGTGATAATCATGATAACAATGGTAATGCCATTTACAACGATGATAATGATAACAATGATGATGATAATGATGAAATTAATGATAGCGATAATATAACCATAAAAGTAATAACAGTAGTAATGAAATAATAATGATCGTAACCATAATCATAATCATAATAATGATAATATCAATGATAGATAACGAAAATAGTAATGTTAATCATCTCCATCATAATTGTGAAATAAATAGAAAGGATATTGATGATGATGATGAAAATGATAATGATGAGAATTAAAACGATAAAGATGATGAATATATTTGATAAAAATATTCATGATAATGATGATGATAAGGATGACAATGATAATAACAATGATAATAACAATAATAGTAATAATGATAACAGTAAT
>NW_028234417.1:7231843-7241843 GCF_977035675.1 Penaeus japonicus | reverse complement strand
CGGGGCTGTGGCATAGTTAGGGTGGGGGAGGTCCATGCCCTTAACCAACAGTGTCTCCTTGAGCTCAAAGTGTATCAACACCCTGGCTGTATGAGACAGCCAGGAGTTGTTGGCAAAGAGTTCATGGTTCTGTGCAAGCCGACGCTGCACTTTTTGTCTTAGCTGCGAGTCCGGCGGGGACTGTAGGACTTTGGCAAGAAACTGAGCCGCCATCTGATCAATCCGGATGTCCAGAGGGAAGAGGTTGGCCTCCAAGAGCAGGTTGGTAACCTTAGCCCATACAGGAGCACCCAGAATGATCCTGGCAGCATCGTTTTGCATGACATCAAGCCTTTTCCTTAGTCCAGGCTTGACCGTAATCAGGGCAACGGAGGCGTAGTCCATGATGGGACAGACAGCGTGCACATAGAAGGATCTTAGTACACAGTGCCCAGCCCCTAAGCGCCGCCCTGACAGAGTCTTGCCTTTGTCCGTTCTAGGAGGTATTGAACCTCCGAGCAGAAAGTAAGGTTACTGTCAACCCATACACCCAGGTATTGGAAGACGTGAACCCACTCTAGCTCTAACCCTTGGACTCGCAGCTTTTGGTCTCGGATATCCTGTTTCAGCGCCATTGCCTTCAATTTGGCTGCTGAGATCTTAAGCCCGACTCTGCGGCATTCCTCAGACATTAGATCCAGACAACGCTGGGTTTTTCTGAATAAGGTTCTCATTCTTCCTCCCAACGGAGATAACTGCCAGATCATCTGCATATGAGATGATCTTGCACCCCGCTGGGAGTGGAATGTTGAGGATGCTTAACACAAGGGTGTTAAACAGAGCCGGGGGTAAATGCCTGGAAAGGTGACCCTGGAACTTCACTCTGGCAGTTCTGTCCCGAAAATAGTCACCAATCCAAGCAAGCAGTCCGCCCTTGATTCCTTTGCGGATCAGGACCTCTTGAATGGTGAGTGGGCTCGCAAGTTCAAAAGCCTTCTCCAAGTCCAGGAAAACAATAACAGATCTGGTGTTGCTGACAGTGCTCAGTAAGGTGGCCATACTGTGAGCAGTGCTCTTACCACTTGTGAACCCATGTAGGTGTTCATGTGGAGGACCCAACTTCCATTGGAGCCGGTTCAGTACCATTCTCTCTGCCATCTTTCCCAGACAGCTGAGTAGAGAGATGGGTCAGTACCGACCCAGCTCCTTTGGTTTAGGGATGGGAACTATGTCAGCCCTCTTCCAGCACTGTGGTAGTGAGGAAGTCTCCCAGAACTTGTTGATGAGCTGCAAGAGTGCATGCTCACCTTCAAGTCCTAGGTGGGAAATGATGGGGTAGGAGATCCCATCACAACCCAGGGCTGACCGCGAACTGGTCTTATATGTCCGGCTTAGTTCCCTCAGAGAGAACATGGCATCGGCATTGTTCTAGCAGAGAACTCGAGTGCCAGTCTCTCCGCCTCCGACCGCGGGTCATGGTGGGTCTTTCTGGGGGCTGAGCGATTTGTGGCCCGTCTGATACGGTTCCACAGCTCTGTAAGGGAGGTTTGGTGGCCAAAGGACTCACACCACTCCAGCCACTTTTCCTGCTTTACCCTCTTAGCAGTTTCCTGAGCATCCCTGAGAGCCTCTCTCAAAAGAGCGTGGTTCTCAGGGGTTCTCTGTCTGCGGAAATGTCTTCTGCACATATTGATTCTGTGGTTGACCTCCTTAATCTCATTGTAGAGTAACGTAGTTCCTTACGCGAACGCTCTGAATTCGCGCATATGCGAACGGGTGACGGGTGCCTATCCCTGTTCTTTTCTTTTTGTACTCCCCCGTCATGCCCTTTGGCGATGCCCTTTGGGGCGCTTTGTCAAACGCCCCACCTCCAGGAGTATTTTAGGCTGTGTAAAGGAGGAGAAGGAGCACCCAATCCAAGCACAAACGACCTGTACCATAATTCCTAGTTGGCAACCCCCTGTCATGTCGGGGTCTCCAAGACCGCCATCTTTGAGTTGTGGAGGAGGTTTCAAGGCGGAAGGTTGTGTGCTTGGGTTGGGCAGGAGCGTGTTTTTTCCTCGTGTGTTCTCGTTTTTAGCGAAAGTTTTTATTCTACTACATGCCTGTTCCGTGATACCTTGTTTGTTTTATACATGTAGTAGCTTGTGCTTGACAAATAAACGTAAAGTAAAGAATTAGCGTCTCAGTCAGTTGCCTTTATGCCGGCCCGGTTTTCCCTCTTGCCCTTCCACGCCTTCCTGCTGCAGAAGGCTCCTCTACAGCTCCTGTAGGAGGGTGAGTGCCCCACGAACCCACTACATCATTTTTGTAGTACCAGGCGTCTTTAAAACACCTGGACCACGGACGAGTTTTGGGAATGGTCTCTGAGGCTGCCTCGTCGATGGTATTAACTAGTCTTGCCTCAAGTATATCCACATTATCATTATGTGAGAATTCACTGGTTCTGAGGCACCTGGCCAGGGCCTCCTGGAAAGACTTCCAGTTGGCCCTGTCCACCTTCCATCGAGGATTGTGCTGGGGCACAGGGGCCAGGCCAGCATCCAAGATGGTGGTGACTATCCCATAGTGATCGCTCGTGGCAGTGTTGTCCACAGACCAACTAATTCTCTCGACCAGGGCCGCAGTGACAAAGGTAAGGTCAAGGACCCCCCCGCCAACGTGCGTAGGCTCCTGGTTGTTGAGAAGAGCAGTCTTGGGGCATGACTCAAGCACCGCAGCTATGTGATAGCCTCCTGCATCCTGGCTCCGCGTGGGAGCCAGGATGGGGTGGTGGGCATTGAAGTCCCCCCCTATGAGAATTGGCTTGTGTGCCGCAGTAGCACAGACTTCACTAATATCTAAGCTCCTACAGGTTAGCCTGCTGTACACATTGTACAGCCTGAGGGGACCCCCAGCCATGTGGATCTCAATGGCAAGGAGTTCAACACCTCCACACTGCACAGGATCGGCAATCAAGGAGCAGGGTATAGTCGACTTCACGAGGGTAATCAAACCTCTGGTGCCTTCATTAGAGGGCAACACAAAGGGATGATATCCTGAGAAGCAAACAGTGTCTCCTGTTAGAGTCTCCTGGAGCATGACAATGTCAATGTTCCGAGATCGCACGATCGCGTGGAGAAGGGCATTCCTCCGGGAAAAAACTGTTGATATTCCACTGCAGCATGCTTAGATTAGGAGCCATTGTGCTAATCTGAGTCAATTAAGTCTGCAGCGTCAATGACGTCGACATAATTGGTCTCAGTGTCCGACGCCCCAGTTTGGGTAATGTCAGACATTTCAGAGTCTGACAACTCCTTGGAGAACCCCTGAACGTGTCGCCTTGACTTCACTGTCTCTGGATGGTCGTGGCTATCCTGGCCCTGGGAAGGGAGACCCTGGGGTTCAGGTTCTGCCAGTGTGGTCTTGGCCGCGGGTTGGGTGGGGAGACAAGTCTCGCCCTGAGGGTTTGTGGGGAGAGGAGTCTCGCCCTAAGTTGGATTGGATGTAGAGGCCTAGGGCCTTACATCCCTTTCCTTCAGGGCAGGGACAGTCTGGGTCATTGCCGTCACAGCGACCTTGACTGCCTTCTCCGTCTCTTCACTGGTCCTTCCCAATGCTGTCGCAACTGCTGTGAAAACTGCCGTCAGCAGAAGCGTCAAGTCATTCTCTGTAAACAGAGTTTGACTCTCCGCTCTTAGGGTGGCCTTTGGTGTGTTCCCAGACCCCTTCCAGGTCTGTTTCCGTCTTGGAACACCCACCAGGGCCGAAAACTCCTTTGCGTTGGAGGTGTCCGGTGGTGGTTTTGTTTTGGGCGGTGCTTCCTTCCTCTTAGGAGGGGGGGGAGCCCTTACCCCTTTGTTCTGCCCCCAGACATAAGTGCCTGGAGGGGCAGAAACAAAGTCTGGTCGTTTTGCAACGACCTCTTGCCGCCGAAGAGCCTCTTCTTTCCTGACGGAACATCCGAGGCTCCAGGCGTGGTGCTTTTTGTGGCAGTTGGGACACTTGGCAGTAGTGTCCCGCTTGCCGTCTTTGTGTGCTTTGAGGCACACCTCCGTGCTGTGTGCTTGACTACAGACACCACACTTCGGCTTTGCAGAGCAAGTGGCCTGGTGGTGTCCGTACTTCTGACACGTGAAGCAATGAAGTGGGTCAGGGACATATGTCCTGAGGTTGTAAAAGCCCCAATTACCAAGGTCCAAGGACGCAACTGGGGCTCCCTTCAAGGTGACCAGGACTTGCCTGGTTGGGTGCTTCCCTTTGGAAAGTCGGGAAGCTCCCACCACCTTGGGATGGGCGGTGATGACCTCAAGGTCATACATCTGAGGGAAGCCAAGAAGCACCATCTTGGACTTCCTCTCATCAGAAGTCAGGGCCGCCAAACTCACCTTCCGCCCGTCCAGGAGCTTGTCAGTCTCCTGGAGGAAGGTGAGGGTGGACTGGTCCTTAGGGATGATTATCATGCCTTTGTCTCTGGCAATTCTAATCGTCAGACGGCACTGTCTCTGGGTTTCCAGAGCCCGTACCATCTGATAAGCGTTGTCGAATCCCTCAGGCTTAGGGTGGAACCTAAATTGGGGGAAACAACACGGGGCTACAGACTCGCCCTACTAGATCAGCACCTAGGAATGCTTAGTCATCCTTCCTCAGAGAATCAACCACCTCAACGGGAGGGAAAGATTGGCCAATTCTAGAACGAGCTCTTCCGAGGAAGGAGTTCAAGCCCCCACGCCACGACAAGGCGGTTCCTTATTGCGGGGGTCGCAGGGTGGCGGGCACCATATATCAGTGGCTGCATGCGACCTGATTGGTCGGTGTACAGGGGCAAGCACGGTCTGATGCTCGCCCTGACGTCGGTGCACGATAGCGACCCCTCGTAGTTCGGGTCACTCGTGATTGGTTGAGGTCAGAGGGCAAATTTTGTAAATTTTGCCAGCTTTTTTTTCGGACAAGTAGTGGAGTCCCAGTTGAGTCAGGGCACAGCAGAGAGAGAGCATCTGCCTCCCTTCCCTGCGAGAGTCACTCATCCCGAAAGGATGAGAGTGATAGCAAACATCACTGGTGGCAAGGACGGAAAGAGACTCGGACGTCCTTCCCCAGTTCCCTCAGAGCACTCGGCATCCTCGCACTCCCTTGTTTGCTTGTTTTCTCACACCGCATTTCTTGTGTATAGTGTCCGCCACGGATACCTGCACCCTTGAGTTGACAGTCTTCGGACATTGCACGTTTAACTCAAAGGGGGTGTATTCATTGAAGTGGGCGGTATAGCAGGATCACGCCTCGACCTGCGAGCATGTTTGCGGATCCTGTTATATCCCAAGGGACACCCTTTAACCCCATCCCTCGTGTGTGAACTTGTTCCCCGAGATAAGGTGAGGTGTATCTCCACCCTGGCTCCGTCTGCTTTTAGAAGTGGGGGATATTAAAGAGGGGTGGACCCAGGTAGGATTGTTTTGTTAACACAGTTTATCTTCCTCCCCTTTTACTCATGTAATGGCAGCTGTTTAACTGAGGATGCCGAAAGTTCGTCTCAAAGTTCGTGATGAGCTCTGATGAGAAAGATATGTCAGCTGGAGATCAAGCTGCTATGTATCATACAGCTACATCGTCCTATCCGAACATGGCTTCACTCCAGTTCTCTCACCCGAAAAACGAGCCAGAATGACAGTTGTGCTCAAGGGACTCGACAACTCCATCATTGAGTCGAGAACAGAATATACCAAAGACGAGATAGAGAAATTGGCTCCATTCGCGGTTATCGATGATGTTTATATCATGGAAAGGGCTAAAATTATAAAGGTTCACCTCGCCAACATGCAAATGGCCACCAAACTTAAGGATCAAGGCGTGAAGATTAACTGCATCTCCATCCCATCTTGGCAGATAGAAATGGAAAAATCACACCCATCATCCAGTGCATGTCTTCCTACTCCCACGACCACACTAAATTTCAATGCACAAACAAACAAAAATCATATGTTCTGAATGTGCACAAGAAGGCCATAGGTTTAACTCGTGCCCTAATAAAGCCAACCCCAAGTGCATTAATTGCCAGGGAAGCCAGCGTGCCCTCTCAGGGGTATGCCCAGCCTGAAAGTCAGCCATAAAAGCTGAAGCTAAAACTAAAGAAAAAGCAGAGAAAGAGAAGGAGACCAAAACCTATCGAGATGTGGCAAAACATACAGTCTCTGAAACTCTAGATGACATTAAGGGAGCCACCCAGATGAACATCCTCCAGCTCTCGGACTCCTTATCGACTCAGATCCTTACCATCCTCCTACATGCCCATCTCCTAAACCTCGGCACTCCCGGGTGTTTCGAGGCTAAGCTAAAGAAAGGCCTTGAGCGAGCTGCACTTCCACCCGTAAATCTAGGCAACGATGTTGATTCACACCGTGTCTTTCGAGTAAATCCTGCACCACGAAACATTCAGACAAGAGAGCGAGCACATCCATGGCAAGAGAGAAACAATACAAATATCATGCCACTACCTTCAAAAACTGCATGCCCAACCACTCAGCCACAAGAACAAATCGAGAGCCAACCACAGAGCACAGAAACACGCACCTTGATTGCGGGAGCCTCCTCACAGGAGAGCCTCGCCAGCAGCACCACATCACACCAAAGGGCGCTTGAAACCCAGATTGACATCGTCGGTACACAGGAGATCGAGATGAAGGAGAAGCTTGTGATCGACGAATCTGTACCAGGACTCGGTCACTGTGTGGCACAAGTGGTGCCAACATACCACTCAGCTTCTCAAAGGGCAGACAACAGGAAGCTAAACAACGGCACCCCAACCGATCCTAAAATACTGACCCAAAGAAATACAACAACAAAAGCAGGAAACACATAGGAGAGGAAATAAAAAAGGGAGCCATCAAATACACTTTCAACCCAATGTTCCAATCAGCAAAATCCTAAAACACTTAAAACAAGGGGAAATCGAAATAAATTCTGAACTGAGTGAGGAAGCAAAAAACCTTAAACTAAAATAACTAGGCTTAACATCTTGCAACACAATGTACGACATTGGAGCTCTGAAAGAACGAGAGAGTTGGCTAACACTTATCGAGAGATCGACCCAGACATTATTCTTATCAATAGCCACGGCAAAAAAGAGACAGAGTGATTCAAACTTTATCAGTACAACACATATAATTCTAATAAATCGGGAGAATTAAACAATGGTGTGGCTATAGCTATCAAACAAGGCATAAACACTGTATCATTGATGACTTTCAATCAGAGATGCTGGTAATTCTGATAGATACGTCAGAGGGGCCTATCATCATAGCCACCTAGTATCTACCATCAAGAAGACCCTTCCTACCATATCCAGATTTTTTGCGTCTCTTAAGGAGAGATAAACCTGTCTATATCTTGGGAGACTTAAATGCCAGACATCGAATCCTCGGGCATAACAACAACAATGAGGTGGGCTCCAGACTGGCAGACTTTGTAAACAATGGGCAAGCAACTATCCTTGGTCAACATTTTGCAACCTTCATCATGCAAAATACAGCTTCCACCCCTGACCTCGTTATTGCCAACAAATAAGGTCCCTTAACAACAAGTGACCATCTGCCGATTTAGGTCATCCTCTCTACACCGCCCAACATGGTCCCCACTCAACCACGATATTATTATAAAAATGCTGATTGGGACAAATTTAAAGAAATATTAAGTAACACCCTAGAACCAATCTTGAAAACCAAGCAGAAAAATGGCCAAAAGAGATTAGAGAGGCAAAAGAACTAAGCATCCCTAAAACAACCTTCCGTATCATCATCCACCACAAAACAAATGGAGATCGCAATCAATAGAAAGCCATTTACGAAAACTTAAAAACTCAAGCTGAAAGAACAGGATGGACCACAGAATTAAGAAATCAGTATAGGCAAACTTGGGAGCAATTAACAGAGGTATCCAAAAATACGAAAGATCCGGCAGGCTTTTGGCGGAAGATTCATCAAAGGAGAGGAAATAACTCATTCTCCCCATACATCCTGATCCAAACAACAGCAAAATTTTCGATACAGATGGCAAAGAAAAGGTCTTAGATATTGGAGCAAAGTTTTTAACATTTCAGAAGAGAACTTATTTTTTAAACAACACGAGCAGGTGGTCCTAAGAGATCTCCAATTATTCCCTAATATGATCAACCCAGTCGATCGAATAGATCTCAGCAAACTTTCCAACGAAAACCACTTAATTGCTGAAATAATGGTGGAGGAAATTAAGACAATTACAAGAATGAAAAACAAAGCTGCACGAAAAAGCCAAATAAATAAGACCGATCTCGTTAACATTCCCGAGAACTGTCTCATAAAACTAAAAAATCTATTTAATGCCTCACTAGCCGCTGGGTACTTTCCAAAACCCTTTAAAGTTGCCACTATCACCCTTATACCTAAGCCTGGCAAGCCTCCAAACAGACCTGAAAACTTACGGCCAATCTCTCTCTCCTCGAAATTCCCAGCAAAATATTTGAAAAAGTCATTAATATCCGACTCATAAGCCATATTGAAGACCTTAACATATTAAACGAAAACCAATACGGTTTTAGAAGAGAAAAGGGGACCACAAATGCAATAGCAATTGCATACGAAAACATAGCCAATGCAGTAGCCCTTAAAAGGCAATTTCACGTCATCCTCAGAGACTTATCCAAAGCATTTGACAAGGTTTGGCACCAAGGATTACGTCATAGACTAATAGACCCACTCACTAAACTACTAAGCAGCATTTTTGAAAGACCGTAAAGGTCACATCAAAATCGGAATTACCCTTGGCAACGAGATCGAACTCAAAAGCGGTGTCCCACAAGGAAGCATCATCTCGCCTACACTTTACATCATGTATACTTCTTTGCCTCCACCAACACACCACCTTACGTACATTGCCTATGCAGATGACATAATTCGAATAATAACACATCCAAGCAAATCCAAAATAATCATGACCCTCCGTACCAATAATGCTATAGCCTCAATTAACAAATTTAAAAAAGACTGGAAGATCAAAAGAAACAACCAAAAATATCAAATGATATCGGCTGCCAAAGTCACAACATTACCAATCTCAATAGACAACACTGAGAGTTACTTGGGCTCCAAATAAGCTGTAGAGTATTAGCTTCTCACGTTAGACTCGCAAACAAACAGCTTACCATGTGCAAGCAATTTTCGGCCTGTTCTGAAAAAGCAAAATTACATCTGTATAAAGCCTTAATCAGACCCATACTGGAATACCCACCAGTACTGCTAAACACCATTTCTAGATCACTCATGTTAAAAATACAGGCGGTACAGAACCTAGCATTGATTTGGGAATCAGGTGCCCCATACCTAAACATACCTTTGGCCATACAGCTACACGAAAGGTACAACATACTCCCAATGAATTTAAGAATACATCACCTAGCTAAAAATACATGGGAAAAACTAGAATACTTGGAAGACGTGAACTATCAAAAACTAACACAAAACCACCTTACGAATTAAAACCACTCGTGGTTTCCACTTAGCCTCCCAGTATCAGTCGTTGAACCACAGCCACTCTATAACAGACGGTCTTTGCAGGAGCCAACACTCCGAAGGAACCACATTCCACGCATAGCTCACAGAGGTGACAATCATGTCAAACCCGACGATCCCGACGTCGACCTGTAAATAGAAAACATGTAAAAAGAAAAGAGAAGTAGATAAGGAGAGAGATTGGGGTGAGTCCTCACTCACCCCAACACCTCCTCCGGACCTTCTCCCCAATCCTGAAAAAAATAATAATAATAATAAGTACCGAGAAATTAGTACGCAGAAATCTCTCAACTGCGAAGTTAAACTCCACGGGAACTTAGCTTCGCAAGGAGAGCCGGGCGCTGATCAGCCCCTAGAGCAAGTCGCAGCTACGATCTCGTCCTCTTGTTGGTCCGACCGCCAACAAAAGGACGAGAGAACTGGCTAGGAATGCACTAGGGGAGGGTCAGTTTACAAACTTCCTGACGGACTCATGGTTCAGGCAGTGTGAGTGGGCGGATACA
>NW_028234417.1:7189343-7194343 GCF_977035675.1 Penaeus japonicus | reverse complement strand
CAACAGTATAAATAGTAATAGTAGTTATTTCTATCATTATTTCTATTATTGTTACTATCATTATCATCATAATTAGTGTCATGATGACTATTATCATTTTTACTGTTGTTGTTATCATATTTCATTACAGTTGTTATTGTCATCGTTATTGGTATTTCACTTTGCATCATATCATTATCGTCATCATTATTAATACTATCATCATTTGTATTACCATCATCATTTTGTCATTGCTCTTATCATTATTCTTCTTAATCATCAGCATTAGTATTAGCAAAAGTATTACTAATATCAGTGATAATAGTACTGTTATTTTTGTTCATTGTTATCATCATATCCATTATTATCACAACTGTTATCATTATCATCATTATTCTTACCATTACTTTCATCCATTATTATGATTATCATTACCACGATTATTATAATTGTTATCATCATTAATACTCTAATCATTGTTATTATCACCATTATTGTTATCATCATTAATATCATTATTACCACTATAACTATTGTTTCTAGAATTGTTTACATCATCAAAATTATTACCATCATTATCATTTATACCATTACCAATATCTTATTTCACTTTTTCGTTCCACCGCCCAACTCTTCGCAGTATTAGCTCTCCTCCCAATCTCTTGTGATCAGAGCATCAAAGGAATCGCATGTCTTTCTGCAACTTCATCATTCCGTCATGTCATATCCGTGTTTTCTGTCCCATTTCTCTATCTCTCTCGCCTTGTTTCCTCTCCTTTTCTTTCTCTTTCTTCCTTTCCTACCTTATGTTTTTCTCCTTAATTTCTCCCTTCTTCTTCCTTCTCCTTCTTCTCCCTTCTTCTTCCTTCTCCTTCTTCTCCCTTATCTTACTTCTGTTTCTCTTTATCTTCCTCTCCTCTTTTTCTTCTGCTTCTCTTCATCTTCCTTTCCTCTTTTTCCTCTCTCTCTCCTCCTCTTCTTTCAACCTTTATGTATCAACATTTCTACGCGAAGATGGAGAAACTCAATGAACTACTAGTAATGGGCTACCAAGCAACGCCTTAGAAGTGTTAGTGTGTTACATACATGGGAGGGGGAGGGGGGGGGGGAGGAGGCACAGGAGGATGAGGGAGGGAGGATGAGGGGGAGGGGGGTAGGAAGTGTGTGGAAGAGAGAGGGGCATAAGGGATATTAGGAGGGGGAGCATAGAACGATAAAGGGAGGAGGGGGCATGGAAGAAGGAGAGATGAAGTGAAGGGGGATAGGACGTCCCATGGAGACGAGGGGAAGGTCTTTTAGCATGAGGTGAAGAGGGGGGAGGTGGGGGTTATGTTAGGTTAGAGGTCGCTCGAGGTCGGGCTTTGTGGAGAGGCAAAGAGGCTGCCCATCATCGGCTGCATGAAAATGTCCTTTAAGTTTTCCCCTTTATTGCTTTACTGTCAAACGATGATTGATGAGTTGCATTTTATCCTTTAATTTCTGTATGAGTTTTTTTTCATTTTCATTTTTTTCCCATTCTATTTGTTTTAGCATTATCATTGTAGACTTTTCATTAATATCAATATCATTGTTATAATTATCATTATTGTTTGTTTTTATTATTATTATCATCATTATTATACCTATCATCGTTATCTTTGTCATCATGACGATCATCATTCATCATCATTATTATCATTATCATTAATACCATAATTATCATTTTCATTATCATTTTTATTATATTTAATATGATCATAATCGTTATCATTATTATAATCATTATTGTTATTATTACTATCATCTTTATCATCATTACTATCCTTATTACTATAATTATCATTATCATTATCATTATTATCATCATCATCATTATAATTACTAGATCATCATTATCATCATTGTTATTACTGTCGTTATCATTAACATTATTTTGTTGTTATTATTGTTATCCTTTTGTATTATCATCACTAATTTTATCATTATCATAAATATCACTACCATTATCGTTAATATCATTCTCCTTATTACTGTTATTACCAAGATCCTCATAAAAATTATCATATGATCATTAGATTTTTTTTCCTTTTCTTTTCACACATACTGAGTCAGACGGAGTTATTGGTAACCCAGTACCTGGCCTGATCTCGGGGATTATGTTTGTACTTTCCTTCTTGTTTGGTTGTATTGCTTTGGATTCGGTGGTGCAGACGTAAGAACACTCGAATCTGGACGCATGAGCTACAAAAGACCCGATTTGGGGAACTTTCGTTATTTATTCCCAACTTTACTGAATCCTCTTGAAAAGTTTTATAACTGGATTATTGGAGTAGAATGTGGCTGTCTTTTATGTTTGGTACACCTTTCCTCCGTATTTAAATGTGCTGACTCTTGGCTGATTATAAAAATGAATATCAGCATCTAAAATTATCCCTTGGCCGTCATTAAGTGGCTGACCAAAAGCCAACAGAAAATGGAGTATTTTATACACATAATTTTGTTCAGTTATCCTGAACATTAGATAACACACCATGCACGTATTTGGTAAAGAGGGGATATCATCCCAGCGACGGGAAACCATTCGAAATGTTTAGTCATCCACCTCACAAGCCTTGACCTTATATAATGATGTTTTCTCGTGCTTATGGGGTCATTAACTTTCAATGATAAAAAAGCATGAGGTGTTTAGAATAAAATAAAATGTATAGATGGAAAATGAAACACAAACGATCATAAACTCATGAAAGAAATAAAGAGAGAAGAGTAGGAAAACTAACGGAAGGAAGTCGTGAAGGAGAAACAGAACTTCAAGGGAACTAACGAGGGAAAAAAAAATAAAGGTAAGGTTGATGTAGTAAAAGAAAATGAGGCGAGAGCAAGACCAGGTGATTATGGAATGGTATACAAATAGTGGGGAAATATAAAAGAAGACATAGATCATGGACCGATATGAAAGATAAATCTGAAGATATAAAGACACGCAGTTTATCTTCATAAAGAGAAAGAGAGAGAGAGAGAGAGAGAGAGGAAAAAAAACAAAAAAAAAAACACGGAGAAGGAAAGCAGAGCCACGGAGACATTTGTAGAGTTACTACATCGGACTCGTGACGTCAGAGGAACATGCGGTACGAAATCACATAAGTCTGCGGGACGTCCTGCATGAAATAGAGGGGTGTTCACTGCACCTGGAATCATATATACCATATTGCTCTTGAACTAAACTTATTGGGACCCGGAATGACTCGAACTGGCCCGACTCGCCTGGTGTGAACAGTTTATAGGAAAATACACTAGAGTTCATGTACACTCAATTAACGATTTAAGCTGAGATGTGATTCGTGTTGGCTTGACGCGACTTGATTTTTTTTTTTTTTTTTTTTTTTTTTTTGGTGTAAACGTAACCTTAGACCTCCTTTTGGAGACATGATACACTTGACCTCTTCCTTGATAGCCTCCCTCCATGCATTCATCTCGACGTGACACATCGAATCACTAGCGACTATAAACACTCGGAGAGACAAACTATTTTTTTTTTCTTTTTATAAACTGATGAAGAGAATTACAATGTACTTGTCAGTTTCAGGAATGGCTTGAAGTGACCAAATGAGGTGATGATATCATAGGCGCCCGTCAGTCAGTTATCTCATTAATACTAAATATAAGCACAGGTAAAAATTTTATTCAGAGGGGGGTTATCTGAAGTGACTCTATGAGTTGTTTAACTATCTAGTAGTCATCGTACCTGTACTAGAAGAAAACGTTGTTATACATGTGTAACGAAAGCCACAATGAGGTTTGAGTACATTATTTTTATATGAATGATCAATGGTTCATCATTATAGATTCTATCATTATATTAATTCTGTCATTAGTATCATCATTACTGTTACTACTATAATCATCCTTATTATCATAGCCATCATTATCTTTCTAAAAAACCCTATGATTATTAATGAGCATATAATGAGCATTGTTGTTTTGGTTATCATAAGCATAATCATTACAATTACAAGCATTGTTATGTCATCCTCATATCCATTAATGTTTTGTTTGTTTTTTTATCACAAACTTAATTTTCACTTTATCTATATCATCACTATATTTTTCAAATTGTTATTAATGGAGATGGTCTCTGCTCATAGGGTAAGAATATTTCCTTCTTCAGTACCTGTTCCTCCTCCTCTCCCTGTCCCCCTCTCCCCTCCTCCTTATCTCCTCCCTCCGCCTCCTCCTTCTCCTCCTTTCAGGACGATGAAAAGTTTCCAATGATGACAGTGCGTTTCTTTTGTCAGGTGGCACCTGTCCGGGCCGATGAGAGGGAGGGGGAGGGGGAGAGGGAGGGGGGAGTGGGTCGATAGTAAGGGATGGGGGAGAAAAGGAAATCGAAAAAGGGAAAGGTGGAGGAGGAGGAGGAGGGATAAGGAGGCATGGCAAGAAAAAAAATGGGAGGGGGGAGAAGAGGAACAAGAAGACTGGGAGTAGGATGCCGGTGATGATGAGGTGAAAAATGAAGAAGAAACAAAGAAGAAACGAAAGAAGAAGAGGGAGGGGGGGGGCGAGGAGGGAGGAGGGAGGAGCGTGAGGCGACAGGACGGGAGCGAGACCCTTGATTGAAGCGCGAGGCGGCGACAAGGAAGCGAGAAATGTAGTTCCTCGCGCTGACTCACCTTCGATGACTCTGCCGAAGATGCTGGTGATGGGCGACCGATGCGAGACGAGCGAGGTAATGGCGAGAGAAGAGTGAAGAGCGATGCTGATGAAAGCGGTCGCGGGAGATGGTGATGGCGATATAAAGTTGAGACGTCGAGATTGAGGCTTTATCGTCACTCGGGATCTCGGGTGACACCGCCGCGGATGGCCGTAAAGCTGCAAGAAGGACTCTCTCGAGGGGCGCGAGTGCCTCTTCGCCAGTGCCAGAGCAAGCCCCTTGCTACCCCCCTACCCTCCCATCCCTATGTCCCTCCTCCCCCCCCGAAAATGTCGTAAAGGGGAGCGATATCGTAAATTGGCATCGTCGACCGGAGGGCTGTTTACAGGAAAGC
>NW_028234417.1:7161843-7164343 GCF_977035675.1 Penaeus japonicus | reverse complement strand
GTATATATATATATATATATATATATATATATATACATATATATGCATATATATATATATTTATATATATATAAATATATATATATGTATATATATATATATATATATATATATATATATATATATATATATATATATGTGTGTGTGTGTGTGTGTGTGTGTGTGTGTGTGTGTGTGTGTGTGTGTGTGTTTGTGGATATTCTTTAGGTCAAGGGATGATTTCGGCCTTTTTATGACAGCCTTCAACTTCAGAGCTGAGGTTATCGTTTTCTAGTGGTACTTAATGTACGTAGAACATTTCTATTGGAAATGGGTACTTTGGAGACTCTCCTTTCCCATTATTGGAGAACCATCCCTTCCCTAACGGACGTGAATATCAGAGTAGTTCAATATACAAATAACACACACACACACAAAAAAAAAAAAAAAAAAAAAAAAAAGAAAGAAAAAAAAAATCTTACTCCCTAGCCAAGAGAGTGATTTATCCCTATGAAATCCCCTGCAACCTTCCCAACCCAACGCAACCAAAGCCAGCATCCTGCTCTCCCGGTATTCAAGTTGAGATTAATTATTATATATATTTTGTTCATTTCTTGGAATTAGCGGTAATTATCCTTTAGGACACGGTCGACACACACTAGTAGTTCGGCAATAATATGTGTCATTGCAGGCAGGTATGCGATCTGGTGCTGTGATGCAACAGTCGAACACCCACACTGCGCGCATGACGTGGATCTTTTTAGAATCGTCTTAATTACCCCTATACCGTATTTTTCTGTTTGATTTGCTTCGTTTTCTGTCATAAAGTAAATTAATACCCTAATTCCAAACATCTCCAGTGCCATGATTCCCTCCACCTCGGCCAAGGGATGGAGTGTTATATAGCATTCTCTTTCATTATTGTGGTAGTCTTTTAAAACTGGATTCTTGAGCACTGTTTTATCTATTTGATTTTGGTGTTGTTTTTACAATTGGTAGTATCAGCATTATCATAACTACCATTATAATCGTTTGTATTATGATCATTATTCTTACTATCCTTTGTTTTTTCAAATTCTGTTAGTGGTGTCATTGTTGTTATTTTTATTGGTATTGTTATCATAATTATGATCACTTAGGGTAGATGAGGGTAGATTAAGAGTAGATTTGTGATATGGGAAGGTAAATGAGTAAATCCATATTGTTTATCAAGGTAGATTACTGTAAATTGAGGGTGATTTAAAAGTAGATGATAGTAATGGCGTCGTTCAGCGTCCGGGGATGAAGCCCCGAATGTTCTATGATTTGCCCAGGATTTCGCTCTGTCAAAATAAACAAAAACAAACAAATAACCAAAAAAATATATATCAGATTTCATGTGAGCCAAGTTACGTACCTGGCTGGAACATTTCTAGTTAAGCGAACTTTCACATCTTATATTCACCAAGTTCACTTAGAACATCAAGCTTTTTGCGTTGGATGATACAGAGATGTTCGAAGATCGGAGCAAAGCCTTCGGACGAAGGTAGGTTAAGAAAGGTTTCTGAGGTAGAAAAGTTCCTCCTACGGAGAAGTACCTCACAAGATGGCGGTTAGCCAGAGCGTGTTGGTGATTTTGTCATACAATTATTGTGGGCGTGCTATTTCGTACTTAGGAAACGTCTTTAGTCACGATAGTGTTACGCGCGCTTATCTATTTATTTATTACTATTATCGTTTATTTTCATTACAGGCATAACTCTTCTGTGCAAACACTTCTCGGAATTTCAAAGGTCACTCTCTTCGAAATGTAGCGTGGTTAAGGAGGCCTGCAGCTGGATCATAGTTCCATGGCCGGTATTTATAAAGTTATTCAGGAAATTTCCTAGCTTCCCTCTCTAGTGTGAGAAACCTCATTGGACTTGTCGTTGGCGAAAGAAAATTCCAAGAAAATATCTTAAGGCAGAGAAACTTCTTACTCCTAACGGAAGCGAACAGCCAAACAATTGATTGTGAAATAAATGGGTCTCAAGTATGATTTTTACTCTCCTCATATTGTCAGCGTCTTCATTCACATCACTGAATTTACCATATAACGTATGAAGAAGATTTTATGGTATCAAATGCGAAATGAAATAGGGATAAAGTTATATATCTAGCCGGATCTGGCATTTGTTTATATCCGATAGCTGCCGAGAATTCATCTTAAACCTAAAAAATAAACCTTTGAATATATAGGAAAAAATGCTACAAGATAGCAGCGTTTTTCTCGTAACAAAGTGGTGAGGATGTTTTGAAATGAATCAGTCAGATAACCTTTAGAGTAAACTTTATATCGTTCAAACAGTTTGGCATAGGCCTTTAATCCTATATAAATGTTACGGTTGTTTCTGTTTATTGGTAGAACAAAACATATACTAAAGAGTGAAAGCAAGATAATGATGGGAAATATATTAAATACATAAATGAACTATCTAAAGACATATAATACGATAAGTAATTCACTTTTCGTTCTGTCACGTTTCCATCATGAATAGTGCTA
>NW_028234417.1:7126843-7129343 GCF_977035675.1 Penaeus japonicus | reverse complement strand
ATATCAAAATCACAACGGGAACACTAATTCACACACTACAAGCACGGGTCCGTGTAGGGGTAAGATGTGTGTGCTTTGAATGTAATGACGGTAAAATGAGAAGAATTAAAATTTGCCGAGTTGTAAGGAATTATTGTTGTAGATATAAGTACATGTAATTGCCCCCCCCTCCCAATTTGCCAATTTAAGATAATAGATTGCGGTTCTTTGAATTGTTTTTAGATTGATGAAATGAAAAGAAGGAATTGGAAAAAAATTGCGCCCGTGCCTGAATTCAAAATGAGAGAATTGCCCTACTAATAAATTTAATGGATGAAAAGAGAGTGCCTAAAATGTGAGCACAAGAGTGGACGCGACGACGACTTTGGCGTTAAAATAAATAGCAATTGTGCGGCCGGCGTCTTGAAAATTGAAGCTTTAATAGGTTGCTTATAGAATATACATGCATATATATACACATATATTCATATATGTAAATGTAAATATATATATATATATATATATATATATATATATATATATATATATATATATGTATGTATGTATGTATGTATGTGTGTGTATGTGTATGTTTGTGTTTGATAATCATAATGATAAAAATTCTAATGATAATGATGTTTTTACTACTAACTGATACAGAAACTAGTCTCTCCCCCCCCCCTCCTAAAAAAAAAAATACAAGCAACAAAAACAAACGCAGCTACAGCAATGGAGAACGAAACAGACAATAAACAGAACAAAACAGAAGCCTTAGGACAAGCACACAGTCCGCTTGGTTTTAATAAGAGCAGATGTTGCAGCCCCCCCCCCCCCACGTCTCGCTCTTGGCACTTCGGGAAGACTTGGCCCTCAACACGTGACTCATTCCCGGGTTTTCACATGACCGCACACGAGGCAAGAGAAGAGGCAAGAAAGGTTGGTATGAATTCCGGTGAAAAAAGGGATGTAAGAGTTTTGAGTGTACGGAGTTTGCTGCACATACACAAAATTATACATTTAGAGTAAATAGCTGTTTACATTCTATTTACCCAGAAAGCGACGTTTTGAAGTGAAAAGATCAGGTATGGTGTAAACAGCCCTGTCCTTTCATGGCTGACATAACTGACCTTTCTCTTCCTTCTTTTTCTTCTCTCTCCTTCTCTTTCACTGACCTTTGCATCTCCCTCTCAAGGGACTGCAGGACGCGATAAATCTTCAATATCTTTAGAAGTGTTTTTATTTTTATTATTATTTTATTATCATTATTATTATTTTTACTACACAGGCATATATATATATATATATTCGTATTATATATATAATATATAATATTATATATATATATATATAATATAATAATATATATGTATATTATATATATATATATATATATGATATATATATCTATGTATATATATATATATATACATATATTTGTATATATATATATATATATATATATATATATATATATATATATATATACATATACATATATATATTTACACACACTAACTAGCTTGTTCACTCATTTCACCTTTCATAATGACGAACTGCATCCGCCATGAAATTGCAACGCTCTCCTTCTCCAGTCTCAAGATGTCGCCCTTGCAGTACCAATCACGCGAGAAAAAGAGGAGTGGGAGGCGAGGCTGAGATATGAACTGAATAAAGGATAAACGAAAAACAGAAAGACAAAAACTTTCTTACTTCTTTCGTTACCTCATTTCTATGCGAGAGAAATGAACGATACCATATATTCGTTAACGTCACGCACCTTAATGAAAAGATTTTTAAAAAAGGATAAAGAAAATGGCGGTAAAATAAAGCATTAGTGAAAATGTTTACCATGAAAATAATCATCTTTATCACTTTTCATTTGCCTTTGTGATAAGTGAGGCAAATCAGCTTATCGCAGATTTGTATTTGATGATTATGTCAATTAAGAGCTGAAGACAAATAAATCAAATAAACGTGCCTGTGTTTTGATGAAGCTTTGTTCACACAACTATAACATGATTAATCATCTGATAAGATAATACAGGTATAAGGGATAGAGAGAAGGAGAAGGAAGGGGAGAAAGAGAAGGAAAGAGAAGACTGAGAGGTGGAGGGAGGAGGGGGTAGGGGGTTATTCACTAGCAGGTGGGAAAATCAAATATGTATAGTATTTATCGAACTACATTGAACGCCAAGATATATCGTTTTTTTTTTTTTTTTTTTTTTTTAATATTCCACCTGCAACTCCTCTTTCTGTAAAGTAGATATAACATTTGAATTCAGGACATGTACTCTTTAATAGTTGTGCAGTAAGTTACTCTAAGAATTTTAAGTGACCGGCAGTTTTATTTTTATTTCGGAAGGAGTTGGGGCTAGACATTAATTAAGAGAAAAAAGTGATGAAGAAAGGGAAGGCAAAGAAAGCAAAATAAAACAGAAATACAGATAGAACGACCCAAGAGAAAATTGAATGAAAACCAGCCAAGGAGACAGCAAGAGAAAACATCCGTTGCATGAATTCC
>NW_028234417.1:7109343-7114343 GCF_977035675.1 Penaeus japonicus | reverse complement strand
TTTCTTTCCCCCCACTTTATTCTTCCTCTTTTTTTTTTTTTCTTCCCTCACTTTTTCTTTTCTTTCTTTCTCCTCCTCCTCTTCCTTCTTTTCCCTCACTTTCTCTCTGTTCTCTTTTTTTCTCTTCTCTCAATTTTCCCTCCTCCTTCCTCTTCCCTATGTTTCTCCGGTTATTGCTTATTCTCCTCTTTTTCCATTCTTCTCTTTCTCCCCTATTCTTTCTCCTCACATTCTTTTCCCGTCGTTCTTCACCCTTCTTCTCTGCTCTCTCTCCTCCCTCACTCTACAACCTCCCCCCCCCCCTCCCTCCTCTCCCTTCTCCTCGATCTTTGCGACTTCCCTCATCTCCTTCTCTGTGTACTCTTCCTCCTCGTTCTAATCTCCTTTCATCCCCCTTCTGCCCTTCACCGACCTTGGTAGTCTCGTCCTCGAGGGACTCTGGGCGTAGTACATCTTCCACGCCTTTAGAATATATATTATATATTTTTTCTTCTCTCTCTCTCTCCTTGACTTTTTTCGTTTTATTTTCACATATTTTGGGTTAAGCATATATGAAGTGATAGTTTGATTAGGGAAATTTCTTTGATTCAAGAGCTAAATGAGTTTTTTGTTTTTGTTTATAATCACCGGTTGATACATGCGCGCAGGGAGGCAAACATATACGTAAAAGCGCACTCCTATATTAAAATACACATATGCATATTTACGCACACATTTCTGTGCAGCACACAAACATACACACGCTCACACACACACATACACACAGGTAAACAGAGATAGAAAGAGAGAGAGAGAAAGAGAGAAAGAGAGAGAGAGAGAGAGAGAGAGAGAGAGAGAGAGAGAGAGAGAGAGAGAGAGAGAGAGAGAGAGAGAGAGAGAGAGAGAGAGAGAAAGAGAGAAAAAGAGAGAGAGAGAGAATGAGAGAAATCCTTTTTTTATAAGTTTTCAATCCGTCTAACAGTTTTGTTGATTGAAGCTGAAGAACAGGTCAGACAACAAATATAGAAACGAAGCAACAAGAATATCACAATCAACAAAGAAAAAATATTGGTCAGGAAGGTTTTTTTTAGACGAGACAAGAAAAATCAGAGAAAGATTTTTGTTGTTGTTGTTGTTGTTTTTTGTTGTTATTTAAGTCTCAGTCTTCTATAGCTACACCCCACTATTTCTAAACTACTCCCTTATGTTAATACACAGAGAGAGGGGTGTAGTTGGCTGTCTTGCATACACTCTATCTAACCTATTTCTCACTAACCACTTTCTTTCACTGTCGTTTCTGATCTCATACTAATCTCTTCTAATTATATTTTCGAATAGCCTGACAATCCTAATTAAATTTCTGAAAGTATTTCCTTTTCGTTTCTTTGAAGTCTTTAATAAATTTTGCTGCGTAAATTTTTCCTTACTGCATAGGCGCTGCCTTTCTATTATCTATTTTCCTGTGTGTATATCTGTTTGTTTCCTGTCTTAAGACTGTTAGACTTGTATTTTGTGTTTCCTTCTTTACTCAGTAATTCCCCCTATCAAAAAAAGAGTAAATACATAAATAATAATAAATAATAATATATTTATAGAAATAGGTACAGCCCCTATAACATGAGTAATATCATGCGTTCCATGAGTACGCTCATGGATTTCCTTTACCTCTTCCGCTTTCTGTTCTTCATTCGGCCTGTTTTATCTCCTCAACCTCTTTTTTCTCTTATTTTTCCTTTGATGTTTGTGCTTTTATTCTGCTGCGAATATTATGTCTCTTTCTCTCTCTCTCTTTCTCTCTCTCTCTCTCTCTCTCTCTCTCTCTCTCTCTCTCTCTCTCTCGCTCTACATTCCATAACTTGATTCAACTTCTTCTCTTTCGCTCGATTACCCTTCCACTCCCTACTTCCGTCCTCCTTTCTTTTCGTTTCTCTCACCCCTTTACTGAGTCGGTTGCTACCCCCTTCTCGCTAGTCTTCTCTTCCCATGCTCCTCTTCCCTCTCCTTCCGGGCTTTGATTGCTCGCTCACACGTTCGCTTTGTTCTTCGGCTTTGGCTCTCGCTCTCCTACTCTTCCCCGATCAAGCAGTTAGTCTAAAACGCTTTTTGTATTTCGTTGCAAGCGGCACAGTATGAGACTGTTTTTTTTTTTCTTCTTCTTTTTTGTTGTTGTTGTTAGGCAAAATTCGTTTTTTTTTCCCTATCCAGAAATCTAAAAACACACGTACGATCAATGAAACGCACATAAATACACAAAATCTATTTACACACACATGTAAAACCACACTTATTCCCAATCATACATATTTACACGCACACACAAAACACACCTTGCGCGGTTTTAATAACAGCTGATGGCAACAGCCGCGGTGTTATTGCAGCGCAGCCGTCTCGCTCTCGGCACTTCAAGAGGCTCCAGGACGTGACTCATTTCCCAGTCTCAAGACGTCGCTCTTGCATCCCCAAGCGCACGAAAAGGGGGGAGGGGGGAAGAGAAGGAGAAGGAGAAGATACAAATAAGAAATAAGAGGTGGGAGGGGGAGGGAGAGGGGGGAGAGAAGGAAGAAAGGAGGGCGGGCGAGAACGAACAAGAAAGAAAAGAAGACGGGGTGAGGGCGGAGATACAAGGAAAGAGACAAAAGGGAGAAGGGAATACAGATCAAAATGTGGGGAAGGAAGAGGGGAAGTTGCAAGAAAATCAATGCGGGGGGGAATACCGACAAGAAAGTAGGATATTTAAAAAAAGAAAAAAAGAAAAAAAAAGGAATGAGATAGATAGATAGATAGATAGAGGGGGGGTGGGAGAGGGAGAAATAAATAAATAGATAGACAGATAGATAGAAAGAGAGAGGGAGAGAGAGAGACAGAGATTGATAGAGAGAAAGAGAAGGACGAGGGGGGGGGGGGGCAAATGCGAAAGAGAGAGGAAAAAAACATGCATGAAATATTCATTCACCCTACTGGTAGCTGTCACCCTCCGAAAAAAGAAAAGAAATGCAGAGTGTGAATAAAAGAAAATGAAAAAAAAAAACGATATAAAATTCAAACGAAAACCTAAACTGTAGGTTTATGCTAATTGGCTTTCACTTTTGCCATCCAACTCACGCCCTCACAGAGAGAGAGAGAGAGAGAGAGAGAGAGAGAGAGAGAGAGAGAGAGAGAGAGAGAGAGAGAGAGAGAGAGAGAGAGAGAGAGAGAGAGAGAGAGAGAGGTGGGTGAGAAAAAAAAGAGACTGAGAGAGACAGAGACTGAGATAGAGACAGACAGAGACAGAGAGAGAGCGAGAGCATGGGGAGAAAAAGAGAGACTGAGACAGAGAGAGACAGAGACAGAGAAAGACAGAGACAGAGAGAGAGCGAGAGCAAGGGGGAGAAAAAGAGAGACAGAGACAGAGAGAGACAGAGATAGAGTAAGACAGAGACAGAGATAGAGAAAGGGCGAGAGGAAGGGGGAGAAAAAGAGAGACAGAGACAGAAAGAGCGACAGACAGACAGAGAGAGAGTAAGAGAGAGAGAGAGAGAGAGAGAGAGAGAGAGAGAGAGAGAGAGAGAGAGAGAGAGAGAGAGAAGAGAGAAAGAGAGAGAGAGATAGAGAGAGAAGAGAGAAAGAGAGAGAGAAAAGAGAGAAAGAGAGAGAAAAGAGAGAAAGAGAGAGAGAAAAGAGAGAAAAAGAGAGAGAGAAAAGAGAGAAAAGAGAGAGAGAGAAAGAGAGAGAGAGAGAGAGAGAGAGAGAGAGAGAGAGAAAAGAAAGAAAGAGAGAGAGAGAGAGAGAAAGTGAGAAAGAAAGAAAGAGAGAGAGAGCGAAAGAAAGAGAGAGTGAGAAATAGAGAGAGAGAGAGAGAGAGAGAGAGAGAGAGAGAGAGAGAGAGAGAGAGAGAGAGAGTTAAACGCGACAAAGCCAAAGAAAAAGAAAAGTCAAGAAAAACTTTTGGTGTGTGTTGTGGTCTACTCTTATCCATTTTCCTGCGAGGCGCGCCAAGGCATGCCAAGTGGACCGTAATTGGAAGGAAAAACGACGCGTTTCTTCTATGTATTTTTTTTATTCATTTATCTTTAGCATTCGTTTATTTCTTTCATTGTTTATATCCTTAGTCGCGATAGTGTCTTTATTTTATTATTTTTATTATCATTATCATTGCCATTTATTATCATTATCATTATTATTATTATCATCATCTATTTCTTCATCTTCATCATCACCATCATTATCGTCACAATCATCATCATCATAGTCATTATCATTACCATCATCATCATTATCACCACTTCTATCATTATCATCATCATCGTTATTATTGATAATGTCACAATTGTCATCATTGTCATTATCATTATCATTACCATCCTCATCATTATCACCATTACTCTCATTATCATCATCATCTTTATTATCATCATCGTTTTGGTTATCGTCATAACAACTATTTCAAAGAATATATCACGTAAAGCTGTTACCATTATTTGCATTTCCTCATGTGTTGAATATCTTGCACCACCAATAGACTGATCGCTACTTATTAGTCTAAGTCTGCGTACATGCATCTCGGCATATATGACCTGTGGAATAGCTTTCTTTATATTTTTTTTTTCCATGATTAATACCCTTAGTGTTGTTAGTTTCATTATCACCATTACTATTGCTGTTGCTTTTATTGTTGTTGTTGTTGTTGTTATTTTGCTATTACCATTATTGTTATTATTATAATAATTTTAACGTTAATTATTAATTCTATTATCATTACCAATGTTACAACATTATCATTGTTATCGTCATCGTCATCATCGTTATCATTGTCCTTTTTTCATTACTAAAACCATTATTAATGTTTTTTTTCCTATAACCATTATTAATGTTATTTTCATTACTATAACCACTAATTATGTTATTTTCATTATCACCATAACCATTATTTTATATCTATCGTTATCATAATTACCAACATCAACGATCAACTATGTACCAGCATTAACCATCGACCTGATCCAAAAGGAATCAGAAAAACAACAACAACAACAACAAAACAT
>NW_028234417.1:7091843-7094343 GCF_977035675.1 Penaeus japonicus | reverse complement strand
TGTCTGACGCTATGATCCTCTGTCAATTACCTGTCAGCTCATCGGACTTAATTTTGATTCTTCAGCTGATTCTGACGTCTGGGATGATATTATTTTGGATGAAACAGCTGTTTGATTCGATTAGTTGTTTGATTCGATCAGCTGTTTGAATTGATTGTGTGTTTGATTCGATCAGCTGCTTAAGTCAGTCGGCTATTTGATTCGATCAGAAGTTTCAGTCAATCGGCTGTTTGATTCGTTCAGCTATTTAAAATCAATCGGCTGTTTGATTCGATCAGCTGTTTAAATCGATCAGCTGTTTGGTTCGATCAGCTGTTTCAGTCAATCGGCTGTTTGATTCGATCAGCTGTTTCAGTCAATTGGCTGCTTGATTCGATCAGCTGTTTCAGTCAATCGGCTGTCTGATTCGATCAGCTGTTTCAGTCAATCGGCTGTTTGATTCGATCAGCTGTTTCAGTCAATCGGCTGTTTGATTCGTTCAGTTGTTTCCGAAATACCTGCCTCTTACTCGGAGGACTTCGGTGTATGTAAACAAGGGAATACGGACGGCGGAAGGGGATCGATAGGATGGTCTCAGAGGAGAGGGGATGGGGGGGGGGTTACGAACGTGAAGTGAGGGAGGGAAAGCTGACATTAAATTGTATGTTTGTATAGAGAAGGGTGTGTCGAATTAGGGGAGTCGATAAAGTGTTTATGAAGGAGATAGACGGTAGAGTCGTATTTATAGTAATTGTCCTCATCATTACGATCACCTCTATCATTACCATCATCATCATCATCATTCTTGTCCTCGTCATAATCATCGTCATCATCATCGTCTTCATATTGCTCATAATTTACCATTAATACCAACATCAAGCACCTATCATAAGCAGCTGTTGCCACAACATATAAACAACGACCTCGAATTCTGGGAACGAACCATAATTTCATGTCAAGATTACATATATATTTTTTTACGAGATGTTCTTATCCACTAAGAGGGCAATGACTATAGCTTTCAGAGTTCTTGAAGAGAATTAGAAGAACTGTTGCTGGAAAACTCTGATATGGCATAATACCTTCTAGTGTATGATAATACCAGCGAGCATAAAGATAAACCGTGACTTACTTTTCTTAATATCTCATGACATTCCCCGCATGTCAAACACGTATTCCCCTCATGTTCCTGAAATTCAATTCTTACTCCAGCCACCTAGGATGCATAAACATCTCCAACACAATCATGCCTTCCTCTCTGGATAGTCGAGTGCCTCTCAAAGCCTTGTCAACAATAACATCAGGTGTTAAACTTCATTTCCTATGCAGGCCCCTGGATTTCCATTTCTCTCTCTGTTTGTTTGTTTGTGTCTATCTCCTTCTTTCTCTCTACTCTCTACTCTCTCTTTCTTTTTTATACTTTCTTTCTCTCTCTCTCTCTCTCTCTCTCTCTCTCTCTCTCTCTCTCTCTCTCTCTCTCTCTCTCTCTCTCTCTCTCTCTCTCTCTCTCTCTCTTTCTCTCTTTCTCTCTCTCGGTTGGTCGGTCGGTCGGTCGCTCATATCAAGTAGGTCTGAGCGTACAGTTTACCTGCTCAAGGTTCCTAGACTGTTGATGAAATTTGGAGCAGTTTAAAATAACCGTGTTAGACTATTGCTAGATTTCTTTTGTCGCGCAGTATTTACGAAAGAAAATGTTATTCATAAAATTTAGGTGTACACTTTGGAACGTTTGAACTGTTTGAGACGAAAGCAACTACAATACCATAGAAATGTCTTTCATATTTGACAATATTTACACATAAAGTAAGGTCTATATGACTGACGACGGTAACAACCGATGATGAAAGTGTCTTTCGTTCAAGGAATTCAAGGCACAGGAGGGTCATAATATACAATGAGAAGGAGCTTTGATAAGCGATTGTGACCCGGCATAACTTTATTTCTAAGCACCGTTGCGATTTCTTTCTTTCTTTCTTTCTTTGCGATACTAATAATAGCATTGATGTTCATTTTAATGGAAAAAAGTAATAATCATATCATTACTATTTCAATTCATATCATCATCATAATCATCTTCATTACTACTATCTTCCTTCTCGTCAACATTATCCCAAATATCATAACGCTCATTATTTCACCTTCCCCAAATAAAAGGCAAATAATGCCTGCGATCAAGGAACACCGATTATTCCCCTAAACGCTATCCTGATCATTCAGTAACGCAACCACGCTAGATAACTTTTTTTTAATGATATGGTCAACAAACATCAACTGTCTTCTGCGAAAAGTAGCGATGCAACCACAACCAGCCAGCACAGAATAAGTCACGACTAGTCCTGTCACTTAACTACTACACTTCGTCTAATCAGGCACAACGCAACAGAATTACAGAAAACTCCAGTCTCCACCGCCCTATGTTACTTAGGGTACCCTATTTTTTAGCTAGCATACCGACCTTGACTGCGCTTTTTTGTGGAAGAAGCTTGAAAACGGCTATGATAAAGTTTAGTAACTTTTAAGG
>NW_028234417.1:7049343-7051843 GCF_977035675.1 Penaeus japonicus | reverse complement strand
TCAGGATGCTTTCGAAATAAAGCACAGATACATTTACTTCTGTCGATTTTGCATACTTGATTCGTGGTAAATCGGTTAAATTTGAAACAGCGTGTGTCGAGTTTAGAAGATCAATATTTCAATTACAATGTAATATTCAACTTCACGTATATTTGCATTTCAAGAAACTATGATTACAGAAAGAAAACGTTTACGTTGCAAATCTCTAATAGTATTAGTGTCGAGCAACATGATCCAACTTTTGTGGGTCTGATGTGTGCGACTTACAATGCTTTAAATTTTTCCCTTGAGCTACCTACATGATAAATAGATAGCAAGACACAGATAAAAATTATTACAGACAACTCGGTTATGAACGTTTTAATATACATTTAAACAGAGGTCAAGGTCGGCATGTGCCAGCTGTTTCATATATCACAGTGGAAATAATGATAAGAGATCCTTGTGAAATCATTAAATTTAGATGATGCATGTTGCTGACCAAGATATACAAATACAAATGCATACATAAATTATCTTCAGCATTCTAGTGATCTTTCGAGTGCTCAATTTACTGTCGAAATTAATTGGGATGCACATACAGTATCTATACTTATCAAATGTAATTTCCACAAATTACTCTATTCAAAAATATAACATTGGTTTATACGATATCTTGTATTGATAATATTTGCTCATTATGCATCAATGTCTAAAAGAAAAATAAAGCTTCTCCAACAGTTAGTGTGTAAAGGAGGAGATGTATGTCATCACTGGTATTATGGCTTTGGATAGACAATCCTCAAAATCCTCAAAATCCTCAAAAGATTGGTAAACTGTATCCATTTCAAAGACCGATATAATATGATTGATATAATAATATTGTTGCATTTACGTTTCTTATACATGTTTTTTTTCTCTCGCATGAGAGGGAGGATTTGATATTCTCAAAATCAATTCGTTACTTTCGAAAAAAAAAAAACACTCCTACAATCATACACACACACACACACACACACACACACACACACATATATATATATGTATATATATATATACATATATATATATATATATATATACATATATTTATATATATATATATATATATATATATATATACATATATTTATATATATACATATATATATATATATATATATATATATATATATATATATATATATAATATATATATATATATATATATATATATATATATATATATATATATATATATATATATATGTATATATATGTATATAAATGAATAAATATATGTATATATATTAATTACATATTAATTATATTAAAGCCAAAATTCTAGACTGTTCTTCATAACGGAAATATAATGACGGGAATCATGTGAACAACGGCTCCCTCCCTACTCATTATAGTAATTAATTATAATGGACGTATTTTCTGAGCGAGATTACTTTATGACTGGGAATTATACGCTTTGCAGATGGTATTGATGGCAGTTCAACATATTTTTGAATTTAACGTTATTGATAAGCAGAATATGGGTAAAGGCAAACTTACATGTTGGAATTAATGGAAATGTTGCATATAAGGACTCATGTCTCGCACGCATTTTACACAAGAACAAAGAATCAGGTTGCAATGTGGTGAATGAGTGAATGAAATATGAATGAATGAATGAATGAAATATGAATAAGTGAATGAAATATGAATGAATGAATGAAATATGAATGAATGAATGAAATATGAATGATTCGAAATGTCAATGACTGAAATTAGATATGACGAATAAATGAAATATGAATGAATGAAAAGCAATATGGATAAATAAATGAAAAATGAATGAAAGAATAAAAAATTAATATAAACGTGATGTTATGCTGATATCGTAATATCTGTTGGACAGGAACGTGTTTATCATACAGTAAGAGATGGACGTGTGTGTGTGTGTTTGTGTGCGTGCGTGCGCGCGCGCGTGTGTGCGAAAGAAAAAAAGGGTTTTTTTCTTTCTTATTTTTTTTTCAACAACTACCCCCACCCACCCCACCACCACCACCACCACCACCACGTACACACACAAAAATGAATAGAAAAGAAAAAAAATCTAGGTTCAGGCTGGAACATCAAAAAGAGAAGGCAACTTGGGGAACTCGTGACTTTTACATTTCCTCATCTATCACACGATAATCTGAAAGTAATATTTATTGCATCGGCTTTCATTTCTAAATTCTCAATCAATGTGTGTTTAAGACTTGATATACATGTACCTGGTGAATTTGACTACGCTGCTTATGTGGAGATATATCATTCAGTAACTTTAACTGAATATCTAATTAAATTTTATTAATATTATTACCAGGACCCAAATACCATTTTCTCCTCCAGTATTTAAATTCTGATGAGATAAAAAGATGAAAAGTTTTAGCTATGGCATTCGGTCGCTCATTTTGTTAATTATGTCATATGTTTTAGTATCATTTTTTCTTTCTTTCTTTTAAGGATTTAGACTTTAAGTTGATACAAGTGACATTCCGTAACT
>NW_028234417.1:7034343-7036843 GCF_977035675.1 Penaeus japonicus | reverse complement strand
TGCTCGTGACCATCCAACATACCCAGGAACTGCCTTTCTCGATGGATGACATCATACCCTACTACCCAGCATAAGGGGCAAGGATTTATCCCTGACAATTTATCCAAGACAAACGCAGCTTTTGTGTAGTCCCCCTCATCGCCGTGCTTGAAAGCGCCCAAACAGACTGGACTAAGCCATACTTTTCTTGTAGTTAAAGTTCGTTAGAAATTTCATCTCTTCATATCTCTTCTCATGACCTCCTCACGTAAGGAGTTTCGAGTGTGAGAAACCTGGTATTCAGATTGACCTTGTTTGACCTGGCCTGACCCCCGTGTGAGTTTATGATAGCCACTTGATCTGGTATAATGTGTTATCACTTACATAATGAAAATACTGATAGTAATAATAGAAATATAGATAAGAATTATAAGAATGATAACAATCATTATTATCCTTATTGTTGTTGTCTCCATCATCATACTCATCATCAGATCCTCATCCTCATCATGATTATCATCATATAACGATAATTATTAGTATTGTTATTATCACCGTTACTAGTATCATAATTATGATACTCAGTAGCATGATAATCATAATATCATTAATACTATTTTGATAACAATTACTATGGTTATTACACTAGCAGCCACAATGACAATATCAGAAATAGCACAGTTCTCCTCCTGTGAGTAGGGACAGAGCGGACTTTTCTCCCAACATGGCGCTGGGTTGAGATTACGCTCATCAGAATCTGAATTCACGCGAATGATCGAGAGGCGAGGAATCTAGACTCAACACACTCGTGCCCATGTCGCTCCTACGCCCTCGGAGGCAGGTCATTAAGCACCATTGGATGTAGTAGGGACAATAGCAGCAAGTTTAGTAGTAGTAGTAGTAATAATAATAATTGTAGTAATAGTAATAGTAGTAGTAATAGTAGTAATAGTAGCAGTAGTAATAGTAATAGTAGTAGTAACAGTAGTAGTAGTAATAATAATAATAATAGTAATAGTAATAGTAGTAGTAATAGTTGTAGTAGTAGTAATAGTAGCAATAGTAGTAGTAGTAGTAGTAGTAGTAGCAACAGTAGTGGTAGTAGCAGCAGCTGCTGCAGCAGTGTAGTAGTAGTAATAACAGCAGCAGTAGTAGTAATGTAGTAGCAGCAGCAGAGGAGTAAAAGTAGCAGCACCAACAACAGTAGCAGCAGTGGTGGGAGTGGTAGTGATTACATCGCACTGGTGTTTACATCATTAGTCAGTTGATACTACTAAAATCTGTATTGTCAGCATTATCTTAATTGGTAGTTGTCATAGTAGCAACATGGGGTCGTTCCAACTGTCTAATGAAAAATCATTTACATAATCATGTATGTCACTTTTACTGTTATTTTTCAAATGAATCATGCTATTTAACATGATCATCATAAGTATCACTGCATTAATGAAATTAATATTACTATCATTCTTACCCGAATATTAAACCCCAACAGTTCTTGGATAACGTTGAAAACTGTGTTACGGTAAAAAGAAAACCTATCGAGCATCAGGTTAAGCCACCGGTCACTTAGAAGGTCAAAGATCACAAAAATCTCATAAAACGAAGTGACGAAAAAAAAGTGTGTGACGAAGTATTTAGGAAAATGGTAAGACGATGTATGACAGATAATATAATCCATGAAGTGGACCCTAAATTATGGGGCGGATAAATAATAAATATAATTGATAACAAGATGTTACGCATTTACTTCTCCCAGATCAACGAAATAGGCGACTGGGTCGATGATGCTGCTAATATCACCTGCAATCATGTTGCAAGAATCAACAAGCGTCTCTGTCCACTCCACCCAACAGAGTTACTGCTATCCTTCTCCCCCCAAGCATTAGTGAGTGGATGCGAAGATTTATCAATAGATAAACCACACACACATACACATAAACACACACACACACACACACACACACACACACACACACACACACACACACACACACACACACACACGTGTATATCAAAAGTAAATCTTCTGTTTTTGACGGCTTTTGCCAAGGTATTGTTCAAGTCCTTTTCATCGAAATTAGTCCGCCATCAGTTAGGATACGCCAGAGTCGGGCGGCCCCATCATCCACCGTCACCATCAACCCACGTCGCTCGACCTCATCAACCACACACGATCATCAATCAAGAAAATGGTTTCCGTGGGACTTAACGAATGGGTGAATGGATTTCCTTCGCCGAATTCTGCTCCCTGAGACCTCGTAAAAACAAACAAATCTCGGAGGAACGCGAGCATCATTGCGGTGTCCCTCAAGAAACGGTCATTGGCCTTGTATTATTCCTTATATTAGTTAATGACGATAACATCCCCTACGCAAAAGAACATTCATTATTGTGGGGACAAATATACAAGGCAGCGTTGTGTTACGAGATGCTCTCAATCAGGGGATTCAAGCAACGTGATGCAAATGCCACGACACAAAGGTGTATATATATATATATATATATATAAATATATATA
>NW_028234417.1:6991843-6994343 GCF_977035675.1 Penaeus japonicus | reverse complement strand
GGGAGGAAATGAAATAAACATTAGGAATAAAAGAAGTGAGGAAATATGGAAAGACAAAAAAAATGCATATATATTTTTAAACGTTATAACGTGAAATAATATAGAAGAATCTATAGAGCAGGGATAAAGAATAAAAAAGAATGAAGAGAGTTATATCAAGTATGTGTTAATCATTATAAAACTAATCACAATAATAAAAACACCAATAGATCTTCAATAAAAAGAAGACAAAGATCATCGTCTAATTCTAAAAGAGGAATATATAAACCTCGAATAAAGTAAACAATACGAGAAAAGGGTGACAGTTTGAAAGTTAACGAAAGTAAGGAGAGGGAAGAAAGGAGGGGGGGGGGCACGGACAAGGAGAACAAAGGAACATCATGAGAGTATATTCTGTGGGGTAAAAGGAGGGAGAGAAAGACGTAATAAAGATTGGAGAAAGTGATAGATGATGGACCGTAAAGTGAGGAGGAATGAGTCATGTTTGTGTGTGTGTGTGAGAGAGAGAGAGAATAAGGAAGGAGAAAGAGTAAGGAAGTGAGCGAGAGAGCAATGTCGATACAGAGAGAAATAGATAAGAAATGAGAGAAAATGTAAATGAAAGAAAAAAATGGGAGAAGAGATAGATAGAGAGAGAGAGAGAGAGAGAGAGAGAGAGAGAGAGAGAGAGAGAGAGAGAGAGAGAGAGAGAGAGAGAGAGAGAGAGAGAGAGGGAGAAAGAGAGAGAGGGGTGGGGGAGTGCAAAGGAAAGAGGGAAGAAGAGGGAAGGAAAAGGGAGAGTGGGTTGGGTAGCGAGAGAGAGTGCTAGGAAGAGAGCGCGGAACGCAGAATGCAACTGAGAGAGGCAGAGAGGGAGAAAGTGAGCGAGAGAGTAAGCAACCGAGAGAGGCAAGAGAGAATGAGAGATAGCTTGGAAGAAAAAGAGAGCAATCGAGAGAGGCAAGGCGAGAGAGAGAGCGAGGGAGAGGACATGGAAAAAGAAAGCAACTGAGAAAGGTAAGGCGAGAGTGAGCGAGAGAGAGAGCGTGGAAGAGAGAAAGCAACCGAGAGAGGCAAGGCTGATAAGAGATTGTGTAGGAGAGCGAGAGAGAGAGAGAGAGAGAGAGAGAGAGAGAGAGAGAGAGAGAGAGAGAGAGAGAGCGTGGAAGAGAGAAAGCAACTGAGAGAGGCAAAGCGAGCAAGAGCGAGGAAGAGAGAAAGCAGCGAGAGAGGCAAGGCGAGAGAGAGTGAGTGAGTGGGAGAGTGAGGGAGAGAGCGAGGGTAGAGGGGAAGGCAGCACGGGATGCTGTAGTGTCAGGTTGGGTGTGTGACGCGCCCCCTCCCCCAGTATTGGCTCAGACTTCGTGCCGAGCAGACGGACGGTCGAGCCAGTCCCGCCCTATCACGCCCGCGTTCTTGCTGTCACCTAAGCACGGCCGCCCACCTCGGAGGCACGGCCACGAGGCTGTGGAGCCAAGGATTAATCTCCCGTGACCGACGCATTCGAGCGTTTTTCACCCGGGCCAAAAGGGCGGCGTTGCGGTGCCTAGTGCTGGATAGACAAGGCAAGGTAAAGCTGTGTGAACGAGTGCGCTTACGTGAGTGTTGTTGTTGCTGTTGTTGTCACACTTGAGCAGACGGGGATTGTGAGCGCGACCCGGAAGGAGAAGGAGGGCAGGATTGTACGAGCGAGAGTAAAACTAGGATTAAAGATAACAAGAAAGAAGTGACAAGGGAGAAGAGGAAGCAAGAAGAGGAGGTGGTGGTGATTAGACGGGTGAACGATCGCTTAATCTCGACTCTCCCCCCCCCTTCCCTCTTACCCCCCCCCCTTTTTTTCACCCTGTAACCAATCATTAGTTAAAACGACCTGCTATTCACCTCCTCTCATCCCCCGTTTACACCAGAAACACTTACCGATAAACAATTATAGTCACATTTCCCCTCAATTTTTTTCTCGATCGTGTCCCCCCAACATTATCTCTCTCTCTCCCACCCCTGCCCTTCTTCACTGTCATTTCTTTCTCCCTCTCTCCCTCTCTCTCACTCTCTCTCCTCCTCCTTGTCTTCTTTCAACTAATTATCACAACCACAACGAGTACCACTTCACGACTCTCCCTTCCAGCCTCACGAACGACGACCTCCCCCCTCCCCCTCTCCCCCCCACCGCCGCCGCTAAGCCACGACCACGACCACCATCGCAAAGGGAAGTTGCGTACCTACCTGTTACACTGGTGAGTACCGCTCTCACGTCTCTTCGTGTGCTCTTGAATTATTGATTGTTCTATCTCTCGAAGTTGAAGCAGAGAGAGTCTCCCAGCTTGAGAGTCTGTTTGGGTCTAGGTGTAGGTGTACGTGTGTGGGTCGGGGAGTGAGTGGGGATGCGTGTGTGTGTGTGTGTGTGTGTGTGTGTGTGTGTGTGTGTGTGTGTGTGTGTGTGTGTGTGTGTGAGAGAGAGAGAGAGAGAGAGAGAGAGAGAGACGTGTGTGTGTGTGTGTGTGTCTGTGTGTGTGTGTGTGTA
>NW_028234417.1:6984343-6986843 GCF_977035675.1 Penaeus japonicus | reverse complement strand
TTTATCTATCTATATCTATATCTATCTATCTATATCTATATCTATCTATCTATCTATCTATCTATCTATATATATATGTGTGTGTGTGTGTGTGTGTGTGTGTATGTGTGTATAGACAGATAGATAGATAGATAGATAAATATACATAAAGTGTATGTGTGTGTCGTTTATATATTTCATTTATTCATTTATTTTACACGTATTTTATCTTTTCTTTTTCATTGGTAGAGTTAAGCCGTCGCTTCCGCCCCCTTGGAAGACGCTCGAATTTAATCTTCCTTTGAGCCTGAGAGTCGGAGTCTCGCGTCGCCCCGCTCTTCCTGCTCGCCTCCCGCCCTCCTCGGATCGCTTCCTCCCCCGCCCTTCCTCCTCGATAGTGCTTCAAGGGAGAAAGAAGGAGAAGTCGTTTCCCTTCCGGCAAGGATGCGCTTAACGTCATCCTGCGAGCGCCTGAAGGGAATTTCGAGCTCTTGACCTCCTCTTACCCTTCTCGCTCCCCAGTCACTCCTTCTATTCCCTTTTCCTCTCGTTCCCTTTTTGCCCTTGCCTCTTTCGCCTCTGTGACCTCTCCTCACCTCTATTCCCCTCATGACCCCTCTTTGCTCGTCTCTTCTCTCCCCCCTCCCCCTTTCACCCTTCCCTCCTCTCCCCGCTCTGCACTTCATAGCCTTGCCTACCCCCTTTCTCTCCCCGCTTGACCCCTCTTTGCCCCCCACCCCCTCCCCCTCCCCCTCTTCCCTCGTCTTTACGAACGGCGTTAGAAAGATCCGATCTCTGTGCACGCTTCCGAACGACTGATTTTAAAGCCATCTTTAAAGGGTTCCAATCGCGTCGGGAGCTTCATTTCACCTTTTTTGTTTGACTTCTTGTGTTTCTTCTTTGTCATGTCGCCAACCATTGTCTCTTTGTCTGTTTGCTTATCGGGTACTATAGAAATGCTGGTTTGTATTGTCGCAATTTCTTCCTGTTTTGGTATGTAGCACAGGTGTCATCTCAAGTGTAAATTCTTAGTTTAGAAAATCAGAATAAGAGTATTAAGAAATCTAGATGATCTATTGTGTCCCCCCTGCTCACAAGATTAACAAAGTTATCATTCTCTCTTTTTTTACGAACGTGATATAATCTACGGGTTTCAACATACACTTTGAATTATCCCTCTTCTTTCCCCCCACCCGCTCTGTGTTTGCGAGGTTCCCATGCACATCAGGATTTTTCTCCCCTTTACCCTTTTAATGGATGTTGTTGGAACGTGAGGCGTTAGGGGCGATGTCACCGTTATTAAGTCATTAGTAATGCATTGTTTTCATTATTAAACACACCACAATGCCTCCATACCTGAAATTATACGCCCAGAATGGGTTTGCACAACAAGCTCTGACACATTTGCCACTCTGAAGATTGCATTTTTCAACTTTTGCTTTCCTGACTTTTTAAACATAGGTATATATTTTCCTTTTTTTATAGATTTATATTGTAAGTGAAGCAATAATATACGAAGGACCCCTTTGACCTTTAAAGGAAGTAACTAGATTCTCATTTATTTTTAATTTTCTCACAAAATGTTAATAGTCACGAGGAAAAGCAAATGAAGATTAAATGTAGAACAGACTTTTTTTCTTTTTCTTTTTTTACGCAATAATATAAACTAAATAATCTGAAACATTCTATTGTATCCTTATTCTATGCAATATTACTAACAAAGAATTTATATATGTATGAATATATATCATATATGTATGTATATATACATAAATACTTATATGTATACATATATATACATACATACATACTTACATATATATCATATATATATATATATATATATATATATATATATATATATATATATATATATATATATATATATATATATATTATATATATATATATATATATATATATATATATATATATATATATATATATTATATATATATATATATATATATATATATATATTATATATATATATATATATATATATATATATATATATATATATTATATATATATATATATATATATATATTATATATATATATATATATATATTATTATATATATGTATATATATATATATATATATATATATATATATTATATATATATATATATATATATATATATATATATATATATATATATATACTTTAAATTAGCAAAATTCAGCAGTTCAGTTTCCATGTCGCTCCCGCGTCCTACATGCATTCTACCCGTAACGAGAGTTGAGGGCTTTGTATTTATAGGCATTGCACACCCGTGGAGGGGAAGCAACAGACTGATTTGCTATACAGACAGTGGAGGCAATATAATGTGTATTGCAGCATTGCGTGGGGGAGGTAGAGCAACAATGTGCGATTGCAGCGCTGGTCATAGAGGACTTGCAATATGACCGAGAGAGAGGTTTTTGCGCGGGGGAGTAGAGATCAAAACGTCCTGTTGCGGTGCTCAACAAAGACCAACGAATAACACTATTTTCCGCCGATGGGACAGAGGAGAA
>NW_028234417.1:6966843-6974343 GCF_977035675.1 Penaeus japonicus | reverse complement strand
ACACACACACACACACACACACACACACACACACACACACACACACACACACACACACACACACACTCACTAGCACACACACAAGGACACACACAAGCACACACACAAGCACACACAAGCACACACACACACACACACAAGCACACACACACACAAGCACACAAGCACACACAAGCACACACACACACACACACGCACCGCAGCTCCAACTTACACGTACACACCGTCGTAAGTACACACAAACACACACTGGAAATGAAGAAAAAAATCAATAGTGGTTGCAGGCAGAGTGGATGCATATTGACTGCTGGAGAAGTTCAAATTAAACTCGTGTTAATATGTCGACTCCTCGTTCGTTGTCGCTTGGAATGGAGAGAAGAGCGTGAAAATGGAAGATAAGAGAGAGAGAGAGAGAGAGAGAGAGAGAGAGAGAGAGAGAGAGAGAGAGAGAGAGAAAGAGAGGGGGGGGGAGAGATGAATGGGCAAGAGAGAGAGATAAATAGGGAAAAAGAAAGAGTGACTGAGAGCGGGTAAGAGAGAGGAAAAGGAGGGAGAGATAAAGTAGGAGAAGGGGTGAGGGAGGAAGGAAGAGAAAGAGGGGAGGAAAAAGAAAGAGAGCGAGATGGAAAGAGAGATAGAGATCGAGAGAGAGAGAAAAAAATGAATAGGAAAGAGAGAGAATTCAGAAATACAAAGATAAAACGAAGTAACACGTACATAGAATTAAGAGAAGAAACGAAGGGAAACAGAGAAAATTTGAAGAATAAACAGTAGAAAAAAAGGAAAGAAAATAAACTTATATATATATATATATATATATATATATATATATATATATATATATATATATATATATATATATATATATATAACGAAGTGATCGCCAAAGTATGAAAGAAAAAGAATAAGCAAAGAAAAAGTAATATTTGTACTCCGGGGGGAAGTGTACCAGCTCCTTAACCCGCAGTTCATTACATTAAATCCCAGGCTACGAAAAGACCATAAGGTTTACATTACAAAGGGCGAGAGAAGGAGGGAGGGAGAAGGAGGGAGAGAAGGATGGAGGCAGAGAGAAAGGGAGAGGGAGATGGAGAGAGAAGAAGAAGGAAGGCGAGAGAAAAGAAGAGGGAGAAGGAGGGAGGCAGAGAAAGAGGGAGAGTGAGAAGAAGAGGGAGAGAGAAAAGGATTAGGGAAAAGGAAGTGGGGAGGGGGGAGAGAAAGGGAGACGGAGAAGAAAGTAAGCAGGGAGAAAGTGATAGAAAAAGATATGGAGAGGGAGAAGAAGAGAAAGGAAGAAGTATGGATAAATAGAAAGAGGGATAGATAGACTAGCACAGTAGGAATGGTAGACAAAAAATAAGCAGATAGACAGACAGATAGATAGATAGATAAAGAGAAAGACAAATAGATAAAGTACACGAGTTTTCATTGTATGAGTGACGTCACAGATCCATGAAGCAACCCAGAGGGACTTTAAGCACAAGCAATAAAACTGACAACGGGCCTTCCTTTCCGTTAAAGTTGCGAGCAGGTTTATGCGTCCGATGTAAATGATCGTGCTCCACTTCCTACCCAAGGGGAAATCGGGGAATGGGGGAAAGGGGGATAAGGGTGGAGGGGCATAGATTGGAAAGCTGTCTTTTAGTGTTATTGTATGTGTGTGTGCATGTGTGTGTATCGATACCTTAGCGTTATATATATTTTTCTCTCGCTCTCTCTCTCACACACACACACTCACACACACGTCTGTATGTATATATATATATATATATATATATATATATATATATATATATATATATATATATATATATATATATATATATATATATATGTGTGTGTGTGTGTGTGTGTGTGTGTGTGTGTGTGTGTGTGTGTGTGTGTGTGTGTGTGTGTGTGTGTGTGTGTGTGTGTATGTGTGTGTGTGAGAGTGTGTGTGTGTGTGTGTGGGTGTGTGTGAGTGTGTGTGTTTGTGTGTGTGTGTGTGTGTTTGTATGTGTGTGTATGTATATATGTATGTATATATGCATTCTCTCTCCCACTCGCACATAACGAGCAAGAGAAGATAAAGAGAAGAGAGAGGAGGGAGAGGAACTTCACAGACATTTCTGTAAAAGATGGAATTCACAGAACGCAAAATAAAGTATTACCGCTGTTTAATGGGAGATTCAACGCATTTACATATTTGAATCTTGTTTACGACCCTCGTAGAGAATTTTTATGTCGTAGAAATGAAAATTATGTTTCATCCCCAAATTTCATTTCCATTTTTAGTTTTTTTTTTTCTTTATTTCCATTTCCCTTCCTTCTGTCCATTTGTTTCGCATTACATCCTCCCATATTTTCCTTATATTCCTCTCTTGCACTACATTTGATCTTTTCTGCAGGAATTTCCACTCATCCCATATGTTTCTGTTGCATTAGTCTTTCCCTAGTGTGTCTTTGGTCGTCCTCTCTTTTATATTTTCTTTCTTTCTTTTTTATTTTCTTTATTTTTTATCTTCTTCGTTCTTGTTTTATTTTCTATATCAGTTTTACGAGGATCATTCTCTTTCTCTCTCTCTCTCTCTCTCTCTCTCTCTCTCTCTCTCTCTCTCTCTCTCTCTCTCTCTCTCTCTCTCTCTCTCTCTCTCTCTCTCCCCCTCCCTCCCTCCCTCCCTCCCTCCCTCCCTCCCTCCCTCTCTCCCTCTCTCTCCCTCACTTTCCTCCCTCCCTTAAGCCGACCCTCCGCATATCCATGTATCAATGTATTTATTTACTCCTTTATCAACTGACTGTTTCTACCTCCCTCGCCCTGAGCACTTCGACCGTGCACTCGTCTACCTCTCCCAACATCTCCTCGACCCACTCAAGGTCCCCCTTAGCCTGAGTGCTCGTCCTCAAGTTCCACTTCCTCACGGACTTGTGTTTTCACTTCGTCTGACCTCGTTTGCGACAACCGCACGTAATGGAGGCGCAGCTTGGAAAGGTTGCGTGTGCTTTCGTTTGTGGCTTTTTGTTTGTGGCTGTTTGTGGTGGCTGGCTGTGTTGTTGGGTTTGTGTTGTGTTTGTGTGGGGGTTGTTAGGCTTGTGAGTGAGTGAGTGAATGGATGAGTGAATGGATGAATGAATGAATGAATCAATTAATCAATCAATCAATGGATGAATGAATCAATAGATAAGTGAATAAATGAGGGAATGAATTAAGGAATAAAGGGAATAAATTACTGAATGAGTGAATGAGTGAGTCAGTCAGTAAGTGAATCAGTGAATGAATTAGTGAGTGAGTGAGTGAGTAAGTAAGTAAGTGAGTGAGTGAGTGAATGAGTGAGTAAGTAAGTGAGTGAGTGAGTGAGTAAGTAAGTAAGTAAGTGAGTGAGTGAGTGAGTGAGTGAGTAAGTGAGTGAGTGAGTAAGTGAGTGAGTAAGTGAGTGAGTGAGTGAGTGAATGAGTGAGTAAGTGAGTGCGTGTGTGTGTGTGTGCATGTGTGTGTGTTTGTGTGTTCCCTTGTGTCTGCATACGAGTGTTGTGCGTCACACCTCCAGCGCCATGACTGCAATCTAGTTAACAAAATCATTCCAGCGGTTTATACCTCTGCATCCCCCGTTCAATTTTGCAACCGCGCGTTCAGGATTCCAATATTTTTCGTTTGTGCAAATTAGCTCTTGTTTCACTGGGTCGGTGGTTACGTTGTGTCTTATAACTTGTTAATATACTGACCTCTGGTGGATCCCTTTATCACTAGAGTTTCCATATCTCATCTATGTCAAGATTTGTAAAGCGGTTATCATAACTAGAATCTTCTTGAGGTTAATGATACGTTATCTTACTTGTATGTTATTATGTGTATTTTATTTTAGATGTCAAGTGATCTTCGTCAGTTAGGTAGGGTTATTGCATATGGGGAGCCTTAAGGAATAGTTCCGTTTTATAGCCCCTTAAGTTATTCTTATTACGTCACTGAGGTTTCGTGGGAATTGGGATAACATGCCATAGAACGATAGATAATCTGCTGCAAAATAACATCATAACACTACAGATTTTTTTTTTCTAACTGTTAACTGAGCATATCAATTCTGTGTATGAGTTCTCTTACATCGCTTTAGTTTCTGGTAAGATATATTTTAAGTAATGATAATAAAAGGCATGTTATGTAATAAAGATGAAGACATCTGGTTACTGCCGCGGGGTATAATGAGGTGATTTATATATTTTGTATCAAATTAAGCAAGACATCTTTAGCAAGTGTATGTATGTATGTTGTTGTTGTTTTTTAATGTTTGATTCTGTTTCCCGGTCTTCGTTATTTTATGTGAATGTATTTGTCTGTTTGTAGTGTGTACATGATGATTTGTGTATTAGTGCATTTGGGTTCGGTTTATTTATCGAATACTTGCTTTTCTTGTTTGTGTGTTTGTTTGCTTCGCTGTATTAACATGTCCGCGCTTTGTTTACTTGTGCGTATTTTTTATGTTTTTTTTTTTTTTTTTCCCTGAATATGTTCAATCATTAAATCGAGAGAGAAAAACTGCAATCGTATATTGGTGTTTTTTTTTTTTTTTCATCTTTGATCCGTGAATGGTTGATTACTCGGCAAATTTTTGGTCCGATGATTATTATTTTTTATCTTTGGCGAAGTGTAAAGAAAAGAAACATGTAAATATTATTTCTTTTTTCTCTGGTTGCATGTGGTGGGTTTTCATTTCAACTGCAGCCAGTTTTACGTTGAGGAAAATTATACTTACGGGTATTATCGGAGTCTCTTGTTTGCCATTATATACAGTATATAACTATTTTTATTGTATCCAGCCTTCTCTTTCTATCTATTTATCTTTCTCTCTCTTCCATCTTTCACTCTCTTTCCCTCTCTATCTTTCACTATCTCAATATGTATATCTTTCTCTCTGTCTCTATCTCTATTGCTAACTCCCTCCCCCCCTCCCTCTCTCTCTCGTTCTCTCTCTTTATATATATATATGTATATATATATATATATATATATATATATATATATATATATATATATATATATATATATATATATATATATTTATATATATATATATAAATATATATATATATGTATATATATATATATATATATATATATATATATATATATATGTGTGTGTGTGTGTGTGTGTGTGTGTGTGTGTGTGTGTGTGTGTGTGTGTGTGTGTGTGTGTGTGTGTGTGTATATATATTTCTCTCTTTCCCTACCACCTCCCCCTTACTCTCTTTTGTTCCATCTCTGTCTCTGTCTCTCTTTTTCTCTCTCTGTCTCTGTCTCTATCTCCATCTCTCTCTCTTTCTCTCCATTTTCTACCTATTATCTATCCCTATTATTTATGGCTCCTCCGCGACATATCACCGAACACGCCTTTTCACTGTCTCGAGGCCTCTTAAAATATCTCCCTGTCATCATGGCTGCGTGACATGGGGTCTTGATTGAAGAATACTTGTCTTCATTAAAAAGAACTTTTTTTCCCCCCCAAAGGTTTCTGCGTCAGCAACTTGGGGAAGGAGACAGGGTTGGAAAGGAAAAAATATATATAATGAAGAAAATTAGATCTGCTGACACAAGTGTTCTGTTAGTTATATTTCTTTCTTTTCTTCGGCCATTAATTTTTCACAAAGGAAGGACAGGAGAGAAAGAGCCATGACGACAACAAAGTCATCAAATTATTCAGTGGAATCCCAAAACAAAGAAAACAAAAACGAAAACAAATAATTAAAAACCCTAACCATAAAACTAGAATAATAATGATTAAAAAAACAACAACAACAACAACAAAAAAACGGACAAATAGATAAAAGCAAGAAAGGAAAAGGAAATTAGGGAGGAGAACAATCCCCTGTAAACTGAATGGTCTTTTTAAAGGCTCTGAACCTTCCTTAACAAGATGTCATCGATCTCTCAATTACGGCTAAGACGGCGCCCTCTCAAAGGAAGATGTGTCTATTACGGCCGCGTTGTCTCGCCCAACCCAACACCTGACATGAGTAAAGGACGTATTCTAATTAAGAGCCCTTGCTACCTGCTCGTATGTGTGTGAGATAGATAGATATAAAGATAGATAGATAGATTGATAGAGAGAGAGAGAGAGAGAGAGAGAGAGAGAGAGAGAGAGAGAGAGAGAGAGAGAGAGAGAGAGAGAGAGAGAGAGAGAGAGAGAGAGAGAGAGAGAGAGAGAGAGGTGAAAGAGAGAAAGATAAAAAAGAAAAAGAAATAGTGGGGGTCAAAAAGGACACATAGAAAAACTGTTTTTGTTTATGTATCCGTGTTTGCGTGCTTATTGCTATCTCTAGCTGATTGTGTTTCTTTATATAGATGCTACACTTAAACAAACCTCCACTCACACGTCGAGTGGTAGCTGCAACTCGGAGAATGAGTTTCCACAACCACGATAAGGAATGAAGAGGCAATTTTCTCCAAGGTATCGAAGTATGAATTTTTAAGGAGTGTTTCCGGGATGCTGGGCGGAGATGCAGACACGCCCATCCGAGGAGATTATACATTTAAGCACCTCTCGCCGCTTTCTTTTGGTCTGCGTTAGTTTGCCTTATTGCATACACAAATATATTTTTGTATGTATGGGTGTATGTGGTTAATATCCAGGTCATTTAGAGTCAGTAGGAAAAGGATGGAATGAGATATTCTCTCGTTTATCAGGCTCTCTCTTCCTTTCGCCTTCCCTCTCTTTTACACACGTGCTCATATTCGCATTATATGTATGCACGCCGGATGCTTGATTTTTTTTTCATACACTTATATAAATCCATACATACACACATGCACTTATAAACACACACACGCACACACACACACACACACACACACACACACACACACACACACACACACACACACACACACACACACACACACACACACACACACACACACACACACATACACACACACTTTACCAAACTTCTGACGTCACTAACTTGATGATGACCTCCATCTTCGCGACCTCATACCTCATTTATTTCCCCTCCTCCCTCCCCTCCCCCCTCCCCTCCCCTTACTCCCTCCACGACCGCAGACATTTTAGGTCACGGCAGCTACTTCATCCCTCTCTTCATATCTCCCATTCCCTTGTTTCAGTTTCTTTTCAAATCTGTTTTTTTTTTCACGGAGCTTTACAATCCCCTCTTTCTTTTAGACGTGAAAGTAAAGTTACCAAACAACCCGAAATGAGACTGAGAATCGGCCATATTAGTTCCTTCCTCATTCTCGATGGCATTTCACGCTACCGGGTCCTGACGCCGCACTGAGGAAAGAAAAAGATGCTAACTTCACGCTTGGAGGCATAGGCGTGTGCCTGGACTGGGTGGGTGTAGGGGGGAGGGGGAGATAAGAGTTGGTGGGAGTATGAGGAGGGGCGGTGGGGTGGGGGGCGGGGGGGAGGTAGAGGAAGGATGGATGAAAGAGGGGGAAGGGGAGAAGGTGGAGATGAAATTATGAAAGAGACACAAGAAAAGCGAAGATGGCAGGGAGAAAAAAGGGGAGGAGAA
>NW_028234417.1:6926843-6929343 GCF_977035675.1 Penaeus japonicus | reverse complement strand
AGAGAGAGAGAGAGGAAGAAAGTAAAAGGGGAAAAAAATCAAATAAAACTGCGCGACGAGACAAGCAGAAAGTTAGGGAATGCAAATGAAGCGAGAGAGAGAGAGAGAGAGAGAGAGAGAGAGAGAGAGAGAGAGAGAGAGAGAGAGAGAGAGAGAGAGAGAGAGAGAGAGAGAGAGAGAGAGAGAGAGAGAGAGAGAGAGAGAGAGAGAGAGAGAGAGAGGAGAGAGAGAGAGAGAGAGAGAGAGGGGAGAGAGAGAGAGAGAGAAGAGAGAGAGAGAGAGAGAGAAGAGAGAGAGAGAGAGAGAGAGATAGAGCGAGAGAGAGAAGAGGAGAGAGAGGAGAGAGAGAGAGAGAGAGAAAGAGAAAGAGAGAGAGGGGGGGGGGAAGTAAAAGGGAAAAAATCAAATAAAACTGTGCGACAAGACAAGCAGAAAGTTAGGAAATGCAAATGAAGCGAGAGAGATAGAGAGAGTGAGAGAGAGAGAGAGAGAGAGAGAGAGGAGAGAGAGAGAAAAAAAAGAGAGAGAGAGAGAGAGAGAGAGAGAGAGAGAGAGAGAGAGAGAGACAGAGACAGAGACAGAGACAGAGACAGAGACAGAGACAGAGACAGAGACAGAGACAGAGACAGAGAAAGAGAGAAGGAACAGACGGATTATTGTACGGAGTGAAGAGGAACGGAAAGAATAGGAAGAGAAGGAGCTGGAATAAGAGTGTGAGAGGGAAAAAAACGAAAAACAAAAAAGAAAGGGATAAAAATATAGAAACGAAAATGGATCAAAGAAAGACAACACGCAGGCCACCCTAACGACAGAGGCAAAGAAGCACCAAAGTAGAAAATAGATAGGCAAAAAGGACGTTTATAACAGAAAAGAGAAAGGGAGCGACAGATTATGAATGGCGTGTTGTTAGATCTGGTCAGAGATAAATGCAGATTCTGGGGTTAAAAGGGAAAGATCGGGAACTGCTATAGGATTCACATCAATGCAGAGATTTTTCTCTCCTTATGTAACGTGTGTAACTTATCATCGAATAAGCACACTTCTATATGTGTGTTTTTGTGGATACATATATATATAAATATTCATTGCCTTTTTATATCAAGAATGTATGATATGAATAAGTGACTTTATTGTTGTTTGTACTATTTCTATTCCTCTGAGTTGAGAGGCTGTAGAAGAGGAGAAGAGAAGAGATAAAGGAAATGGAAATAGAGATAGATGAGGCAAAGGAGAAGATAAAGGAAAACAAGCAGAAAGATGAGACAATAGGCGAAGTAGAGAGCAAGGGGGATGAACAGCAGAAGAAAGAAAAGGCAAAGAAAAAATAAAGAGTAGGATTGAGTAAATTGTAAATTGAATTGAAATTTTTAAAATGAAGAAATAAAAAGACAAGAACAGACGATTGAAGGATGAAAAGTTACGTCATGCCGAGCGCTGTTATCTTGCACTCGGGAAAAAGTAAAATATAAATCTTGCAACATCAGATGAAATAGAGTCTTGCCAAGTAAAGAAAATGGCTCGCCTGTAGTCTGAGAATAAAGAAAATATCGTGTATGCCATGTTTGCAATATGACGTACTCAGTTAGTGTTATTACTCAAGTTGCTCGGCAAGATAGATTGTTGCAATATGCAGCATCGTAGTTGCGCGCTGGGATGAAGTGGAGACCGTGTTTGTATCATTTGAATATTCAATTTTATTTGCAGATGACTATGGTTGATTTGCGCGGCAGGAAAGGGGAGAGGAGCGGGATAAAAGGGGGTGAAGGAGAGTGAGGAAAAATGGAAACGATAACAAAGGCAAGGCAAACAGGGAGGAAAAAAAAAACAGAAAGAGAGAAGAGGGAATATGGAAAAGACGGACTTATGATAGAACAATGAAAAGGACATAAGCAAGACAAAAAAGGAAAATACATATAGTCCAAGAGTGGCAAGAACAGCTGACCAAGGCACGCACCCAGACCGCGAGACCAGAGGAGGGCGATCATGGTTGCGATGCACCCATACATCTTGCACATCCGGTGAGAGTCAACCCAGGGAGAGGAAGAACAGCCTCCCTCCTTCCCCGCTCCCCCTCCCATTTCCCTCCCTCCCTCTCCCTCCCCAGGCAACATCCTCCTTCCACCCACAACCCTCCACAACAACCCCGCGTCCCCTCAGTTCCGCCTCCCCTCCCCTCCACTTCCTCATCACATCCTCAGATTCCCTTCCCCCTCTACCTCTACACCCCCTAATAACATCCTCCCCTTCCCCTCAATTCCCCTCCACCCCCCCACCCACCCACCCACCCCCACTCCACAGCCCTTCACTTCTCCATCGCGGACCCCATCCACAAGACCCCTAACCAGACCCCGTCCTCTTGTTATCTACGAGTCGTAGCTCACCCTTGTGATGGTATTAGAACTGACGCTATTCAAGGCCCAGATGCAATTCCAGCTTTGGCGACGGGTCTCGGCCTGACAACAAGGGGGGCGGGGGGAAGGAGGGACGGGGGAAGAGAGGA
>NW_028234417.1:6924090-6926743 GCF_977035675.1 Penaeus japonicus | reverse complement strand
AGAAGACATGAACATGAACACGCACAGTATCTTGTTTAGGAAGAGGGGCTATGATTGGTCTCTTTAGTTAGTAATGAAGACATCCTTCCACTTGCACTATAAAATGTTACAACTTCAACCATTGAGAACTGTCTTTTCACCCTATTTGTGTTTCTAATGATAGTTTTCCTATACTAGGCCACGGCCCCTGAGGAGTTGATTACTTCCCTTCATGAAGATCAACCAAGGAATTAGGCCTATGCGCGAATAAGGCCCTCCTCCCTTACCTCCACGAACTGCTCTAGCACACCCAATCTATTAGGATTAATAACCCCATTAAGATTACTAGAGTGTTATTCGTTTCCTACCATCTGGCAACTTGACTGTGTACCTTGATGCCAGATGGTGCGTGTCTGCGTCTGCTCGGTGATATTTGGTCTCCTCGGAGGGCGGGAAGGCAAGTTAAAAGCCTTCGGATCCCCTTAACGGCTCCTTCTAGGTTTTGATGCCTGTTTATGTGTCGTGGAGAGGGATCAGAGAGACGTTCGTCGATGCTCAATTGTTTTTTAACGGATGGTCTCGTTGTGAGCGCGACTGTTTGCCTTGACTGGGAATGGTCTCTCGCTTTCTCTGCCAATGATTCTTATGGGATTTTTATGCATTTCTTTGGGCGTGTATCTGATATTGGGACGTTTGACTAAGATCTGGGCTTTTACGGTCAGTTATCGTGTGTGTGTGTGTGTGTGTGTGTGTGTGTGTGTGTGTGTGTGTGTGTGTATGTGTGTGTGTGTGTGTGTGTTCATTTATACGTAAACATTTATATATTATATATATATATATAATATATATATATATATATATATATATATATATATATATAACGTATGTATATATATATGTATGTATGTATATTATATATATATATATATATATATATTATATATATATATAAATATATATATATATATATATATATATATATATATATAACATATATATATATATATATATTATATATATATATATCTATATATATATATGTATATGTATATATATACATATATATATATATATATATATATATATATATATATATATATATATATATAAAGAGAGAGAGAGAGAGAGAGAAGAGAGAGAGAGAGAGAGATACATACACATAAAACATGCACACACACACAAGCACACACGCACACACACACACACACGCACACAAACATACACACACCACACACACACACACACACACACACACACACACACACACACAACATATATTTATATATATATATATATTATATATATTTAATATTATATATATATATATGTATATATATATATATGTGTGTCGTGTGTGCGTGTGTGTGTGGTGTGTGTGTGTGTGTGTGGTTGTGTGTGTGTGTGTGTGTGTGTGTGTGTGCATGTTTATGTGTATGTATCTCTCTCTCTCTCTCTCTCTCTCTCTCTCTCTCTCTCTCTCTCTCTTTATATATATATATATATATATATATATATATATATATATATATATATATATATATATATATATATATATATACATATATATAAAGGGAAGGGGGGAAGCGAGAGGAAGAAAAGAGAAGAGAGAGACACGAGTCCAAAGAATCTCCCAAAGGAAAGAGCTCGGCGGAACGTAGTCCCAGCGGCCGCCGCGGAGATTATGTTGAAGCGCAAGTTGTTCTTTCTCGCAGCGGGGTCAATGGCCGGAGCTCCGCCTTGCATAGTGATATGACCTGACCTCACTTCCCTTCCCCTTCGCCTGGTCTTCTTGCGAGCTCCCCTCACCGTGCAGTGATCTTCAAGTTTTTTTCTTTTTTTACTTTAGTCTTATGTTGAAGGCCTTTTTCCCTTATCAGACGGGTCAACGCGCTATTATATATATATATATATATATATATATATATATATTATATATATATATATATATATATATATATATATATATATATATATATATATATAGTATATATATATATATATATATATACATTATATATATATTATATATATATATATTATACATATATACATATATATATCTATATATTACTATATATATATATAATATATATTATATATATATATGTATATATTTATATGTATGTATGTATGTATGCATATGAGTGTGTGTATGTGTGTGTGTGTGTGTGTGTGTAAGTGTGTGTGTGTGTGTGTGTGTTTGTATGTGAGCCTATGTAAATATAACACGCATATACATACGCATGTATGCTATATATCTGTAAATTTCCAAGTTTCTTTCTACAAAATATTTCATTAATCAAATTATCTTTACATACTGGCCTAGGTTACCATAAAAACGCATGAATATTGCAGTAGGTACAGGAAAATGTAGTGTTTTTGCTTCTGTGTGGCGGAAAGCCCAGCCTGCGCTATAACAACTTTCATGTGTCTCCGGGTTCCCACGGGGGTTATATATCCTACACATGTACAAACCTAGTGTAATGAAGTGTGTGTGTGTGTGTGTTTGTTCGTGTGTGTGTGTGTGTCTGTGTGTTTGTGTGTGTGTATGTATGTATGTATGTATTTATTGTTATGTGTATGTATGTATGTATGTATGTGTGTGTGTGTGTGTATGTGAACTCCCGTACATCTAATAATTCGCCAAAGCATCAAAGAGAAAGTGAAATATCTG
>NW_028234417.1:6876522-6879022 GCF_977035675.1 Penaeus japonicus | reverse complement strand
TTTTTTTCGGACTTGACCCCTGGACTTTATTTATATTCTTTGGCGTCTGAGTTTGATTAGCTAATTTGTGACTTGTTTATTCAACAGCATTCTTCTTTTTTTTTTACTTCTTTTTTTAAAACCGATTCAAGAAAAGAAGACTTAAAACAAGTGATAATCAGCATATGAATAGATCATAATAATAATTTTTAAAAAAATTTCACGACAGACCCAAACAAGACGACCCTCCTTGTATCTCAGTGACCTCACGACTCCCTCCCCGACGAGACACATGACCTTTGCCTCGGACGCCCTACGGTTCGCCCACCCGTCGCGTCCTTCTGAAAGCAAACTGTTCCCTCCTCCAGGTGTGCCAGGGGGCGGGGCTCGAGGCGGGAAAGGAGCCAAGGGCGCAGGAGGAGGTGTTGGTCGCTATGGCTACCGCGGCATCTCCAACTCCGAGGGCTATGAGATGACATGGGAAGGTAAGCACCGTTCAGAGGAGAAAGGGTCGTGGGATAAATGGCTTGAGTGAGAGAGAGAGTGAGCGATGTGAGACAAAATAAATGGAATGGAAGAAAATGAGATATGGAGAGAGTGAGAGAGAGGAGAGAGAGAGTGTGTGGGTCAGAGATAAGAAAGAGAGAGAAAGAGAGGGGGGGGGGGGAGAGAGAGAGAGAGTGTGTGTAAGAGAAAAAGAGAAAGAGAGAGAGAGTGAAAGAAACAGAGAGTGAAAGAGAAAGAGAGAGAGTGATAGAAAGAGAGAGAGAGAGAGAGAGAGAGAGAGAGAGAGAGAGAGAGAGAGAGAGAGAGAGAGAGAGAGAGAGAGAGAGAGAGAGAGAGAGAGAGAGAGAGAGAGAGAGAGAGAGAAAGGAGAGAGCTAGAGAGAGAGAGAAGGGGGGATTGAACATCGGCAGTGCTGCAGAAGCACCACAAGATTTGGGCTGGAAGTCTAATTTAGAATTAAGAAATAGGCAATTTATAAACTTAGTCTTTGGCCGACAAGGTGATACCCTTATATAGTATAATGTGTTTCACAAAAATGTACTTGAAATTATGGAATTCTGCTCCGTCTTCTCTTACTATTCAGCGGAAGGAGGCCAATTTGGAGTTTAATCAAGTTGATGCAGATTAGATGCTTCATTATAGCAACGTAATTGATAGAGCATGATTAAGTTGCAGGGGATTATAGGATTCTGCAATGCGATTATGCTACTAATGGCTTGCAAAGGACTGTAGTATCTAAATCTGTTCTAAGCAAATCCACGTTAAGAGTGAAAGCTTACAGTAGAGCTTCGTTACTTCACGTTCAGTATTTCTGACGAAATCAGAGATTGATGTTTTATCTCGTACTACTGCTTGATTTAGTTTTGAATAAGAAACTTTGGTTTTGTTCATTATCATGTCAACATCAATCTCATCGATGTACTAAAAGTGAAGCCTGTTTGCGTTGCAGATATCGTGTTGGCCATGCAGCTGTCAGCCATGTGTTTCGGGGCGCTGCTCGCGCTGTGCATCGTGGCCTGTTGCGCGTACAAGATCTGCGGACCGGCTGAGGAGGAGGACTGGGGATCGCGATATTCGGTCCTGAAGCCCGCCCCTCGTCTCCCGCCGGAGCTCCTGCGGGAGATCTACACGCTGCCGACGCCCACTGCCCTCTCGCAGGCCTCCTCTGCCGCCGCGAACCCCTCCACCGCCACGGGCGCAGACGCCAGCGGGACTCCGAGCCACCGTGGTGCCAGCGGAGGCAAGGCCTCGGGCGTGACGTGTGCCAAGATGGAGGGCGGGCCGCGGGTCACTTCGGTGAGTGCCGAGCCTGTACCCAACAGCACCAGGGGCACAGCCACTAGTCTAGCTCACCTGCCCAACGGTCGGCCCAGGGGACCCCCTCTTGGCGGGGACACCACCCCGGCCACTCCTCGTAGGCCCGTGTCGTCCCATTCCTCGCGAGGGCCCGTCGCCAAGCCCCCCCGACTCCTAAACTTAGGAGCCATGCTCGAAGGGCGGCCGCGGCTCCTGACCCTGTCGGCGGTGTCGTCGGCCCGGGCAGCACGTGCGGCGGCAGGTCGAGGCGCGGCCAACAGACTGGCGGCCCACAATCAACACAGTTCCACCCTTGACCTGGCCCGCGCTGCTGCTACCTCCTCCACCCCCAGTCTGTCCCACAGGTCCCTCTCCGAGCCCCACACTGCAGTGGTCTAGCCGTGTGCCCGGGGTCCCGGGCTGTACGGAGTGGCTGTGTGACCCCACCGTGTGGCCCCTGACCCCTTCAGGCTGTGTACCCCCACCCCCTACCACCCACGCTAACTCATGTGCACCTTGGAGCCCACACCACATGTTCAGGAACAGCAAGCAAGTGGAATTTCACAATGTAAAATATGCCCCGGTTGCAACGAGTTGCTAAGGCAGAAAGTAAGACATCTTTTGATGACCTTATATTTTAAAGGATTTTATAAATATATATATACACACATTTCCCTAATTCTCACTTTTTCATATAATTTTGCAACTAGAAACAAAA
>NW_028234417.1:6859022-6861522 GCF_977035675.1 Penaeus japonicus | reverse complement strand
CTTTTAGTTGTTATTTGCAGGAGAGATCTGCACTAATTGGCCAAATGTATTCAGGAAACGTTAGATTTTTGTTTAGAAGTATATTTTCTGGGACAGACTGAGCTCCTTTTTAAAATACTTTTTTTCTTCATAATTTTGAAACGTTTTTGGCGTAATGTATGAATTGCCCTGGTTGTTTGCACATTTTTATTTTTTCATTGTAGGTTTTATGGTGGCTGTTAGACCAAAAGACATTTAGATTTACAGGTATTTCAAATATTAGGAATTAAAATTTTTGCAAGAGTATTGGTACGTTTGACTCCATTAAATTTGTCATTCAAGAGACTAATATCATCGAATTACCCCAGTTAGTCTTATATTTTGTACCCTACGCCCTTCTAAGGTTAAATATAGTTAATAGCTATCCTCAATGCCCCATTTTTTCATGAACATAAACTACTGATGTCTCCCTTACTTACTCCCTCTCTTTACCTCTTTGTCTCTGAATGTATGTGCTGACGTCCGTGAATGAAACGTATGTACGAAAGCTAAAAACACCGGAGATAGTAGACTGACGCTGATAAGCAAAAAATAATAATCGTGAACAAGGAATAATCATAAGTGGCACCATAGGGGCCTACCAGATGTGCCAATTGGGTAAGAAAGACTTCGTTGGTCGTGTCATTTTCAAATTAATCTTTATGACTTTTTAAATAACAAACTATTCTAGATTTGGGTAGAGTTTCTCGGGGGTTAGTTAGCGAACAAATAGTGCTATGCTATCTATTAAGCGCTCGCATCTATCATCTTGCCTCTCTTTCCGTCTCTTCACCCTCTTCTTCCTTCGAGTCCTTCCCTCTCTCCTCCTACGACTAAACTCCGGACGAATATTCCTGCGGCGACATCTGACCACAACACAGTCCTCTGCCTCAATACATTAACAATTACATTACGAACTTAATGTCAAAATTGAGAGATTACTATTACCAAAAGCAAAATATTTTCAATACATAGTTGCTCCTGATACCATGGACAGAATTAATACCCAGAGTACCACAGAAACAGGAATACCTTCGTAGAAAGAGAATAAATTTACATGCACACAAAATAGGGCTTACACTTCCATCGCCATCGATAAGAAAACAAACACTTTCAACACAACAATATCTCCTTATTACAACGCCTCCCGCGGACTGACGGCGTCGCCACAACTAGCAATAACATTTCAAGGGGAAGATGTTAGTGTTTAGTGCCAACAGTATTTAGTGCTCACTGTATTTCGTGCTCATTGTACTTAGTGCTCATTGTATTTTAGTGCAGCCTGTATTTCACATGTGACTTTGAGTAGCCTGCCTCTTGCTAGCACTCGTAATATGTTGCTTTGAAAGTATGTTAATATATCGTGTTATTTCAGTGATTTACAGTGTCCTCCTTACAGACCGCCACCCAAAGTGTTTCACGGAGATTGTAAGTACCATGTACTGTACCTGTATGATGTCTGTTTGTACCGTATTTGTCATAGAACTGTAAAATAAAATCTTCCTCACATCTTGCCCTCTTGGTTGTAATTTAGTTTACCTTAGGAAAAAAAAGCATTAGTGTTATTAGTATGCTTTTTTTTAATTCTTTAGGATACCTTAAAACGACGAGGCAACAGAAAACGAAGGCTCAAACTACCGATCTCTCACGGCAATGACCTAAGGTGTTAAATCTTATGCAACCCCCCAAAAAATCGGGAGAGAAAACACACAAGAAAAATAAAGAAAAGAAAAACACCAAGGGATCTTTTTTTCCGGCTAGAACCTTCACAACATCCAAGTAGGTATGCGTTCCAGATTTCATGAATATGCGCATGCAGGTCTCTGTAATGAAGATAATCTTTGCACCATAAAGTTGCAAAGCTGTTCCCTGCAAAGTGAAACATTGGCGGAGTTTGTAGTTCTAAAACCTCGGTGAAATGTCGAAGAGTGTTTGTACTCCTTAACAAAAATAACTTTTTACTATCATTGTAAGATCAGAATAATGATAACAGCTGTAATGGTAATAATAATATCAATAACAATAGTAATAATCATATAAACATAGAAATCACAATCATATTAAGAATAATGATAATAAGGATAATAACAACAATTAAAAGCAAACTAGTCATAATAATAAAGAGCAATAACAATAAGGATGATTATAGCAAGAATGATGAGAATAAGAATAATGATTATTACAAAATTATCAATAATAACGATGAAAGATCTAATGGCCATAATAAGAATATGAATAATGATATTAGAAATAACAAGGGTAATAAAAAATATTATCATGATGATAATAACATGAAATATAATAAAAATAGAGGGAAAAAATAAGAACATTATAAGCAGTAGTATTCAAAATAATGAAAATGATAGCAGTAAAATTATCAATGCAAGATACGATAATGATAGCGATGATAATAAAAATAATTAATATAATAATGATAGCAGTTATAGAAATGACAATAATAATAATAATAATAATAATAATA
>NW_028234417.1:6824022-6831522 GCF_977035675.1 Penaeus japonicus | reverse complement strand
ATATATATATACATATATATGTATATATACATATACATATATAAGTATATATATATATATGTGTATGTGTGTGAGAGAGAGAGAGAAAGATGGTAGAATGCAGTAACGCATTTAATATAGAAATACAAATTTTACCTCCCTGACCGGGACTCGAACCTGAGCCGTCAGGTTGACAAACGTGAGCACTCGGCAGCAATGAATCAGAAATTCAAGTCCCAAATCAGGTTACTGAGGTTATATCTATGAGCTACTGCATTCTACTATCTTTCTCACATAAATATAACCTCAGTAGCCTGATTTGGGACTTGAATTTCTGATTCATTTGTTTCCGAGTGCCCACGGGAATTGTCTGTAAAACCTCGCTATCACTGCTCTGCTATGAGCAAATAGGTAACTTCCATGACGGTTGTAAGGCGTCAGATTATACAATGCTTTTAGTGGGTCATGTGGTCTTTGGATATATATATACATACATATATATATATATATATATATATATATATATATATATATATATATATATATATATAAACATATATATGTATATATATATATATATATATATATATATATATATATATATATATATATTCATATGTAATATGTTGTGTGTATGTATGTATGTATACAATATATATTTATGTGTATATATATGTATATATACATATATATATAATGTACATATATATGTATATATGTGTGTGTATATATATTTATACATATATGTATATAGATATATATACAGAGAGAGAGAGAGAGAGAGATGCATATATATATATATATATATATATATATATATATGTTTATATATATATATAAATATATATATACATATATATATATATATATACATACATACATATATATATATATATATATATATATATATATATATATATATGTATAGGTATATATGCATATATATATATTGTGATGGGTATAAGATGTGTCCCTACTCTAACCTGTTTGTGTAAAAGATATATATCCTAAATACTAACACTATTTGTGTAATGGGCCAAACGGGTCCCGTCCCTGGCACCCGAATATGTGGCGAGCAGAGATTGATCTAATTCCCACACATAATATATAAAGGGATTACGTGAAACGCGGTAGCTAAAACATTAACAATATATTATAAATCAAGATATATGTATAACATTATTTACAAGGGAGGCACGATATAATCACGCAAGGGAGAAGCTAAGCCTATCGCAAAGCTAACGAGATCTAAGCTATAGGTATATCAATAACACTAATATAAACACAACACTAAGGAAAACACAGACAATACACAGTATATGAAATAAGCTAAGTCACTAAAGGCACTAACACTGACTACCTGGAATCCTCGAGGAGGAGTCGAAGGGAGGAGACCCTCTCGACTTGAAGGTCGAACTAATTCTGTATGAATCTAAAAATGACCTATGTTGAGCAGAGATACTGAGTCAGTACGAGGGCAGCGGGTATGTCTCTCATTGGGCAGGGAGCTGGCCGATCCGGCGGTGATTGGCTGGTTCGTGGCCACGCGGTATAGACCAATTCTTGGGACGCGGTCAACTGATCCGAATGCCCAAGGATGATGCAGCTCGGGGCCTGTGAAAGATTATCAAGAGGGAGTCACTAGAATCATATAACATGGAAGTTTAAGTTTTAGATTAAATTCCTTTCATTTATAGTAGTATATATATTCGTATGCGAATAAGACCTTGATATATATATATATATATATATATATATATATATATATATATATATATATATATATATATATATATATATGTATAAGTATATATGCATATATATATATATATATATATATATATATATATATATATATATATATATATATATATATATGTATATATATATATATATATATATATATATATATATATAGAGAGAGAGAGAGAGAGAGAGAGAGAGAGAGAGAGAGAGAGAGAGAGAGAGAGAGAGAGAAAGAAACTGAAAGAGAGGTATATAGATTGATATGTGAAATTTTTTTGAAAAAATCGTTATATAAAATAACATTTGCCTAAGTAAATAATAATCTAACACCATCGCTCGAGAAGACATAATTACTGCAACGGTTCACTGTTTACTTCACTATTGACAGGGTAAATGCCAGCGTAATGTATCTTTCATCGCTTTCTACCGCTTCAGAATTGCATCACATTCCACTATATTGCAGAGTTCAATTCATTTGGGATTTCATGATGTTCATACATTTCCTATTAACACCTGAGATTATAGAACATAATTTTTATCATGATTTGTGTCAAGAGGCACTCACGCGCTTACAAGCGCACCTGTACACTCACGAGCACCTGAGTACAAGCACACACGCTTATCTCCCTGTCTACACTATTTCTCTTACAAACACACACACTAATATTTTATACCGTTGACACGTAAGCTCTCTCCGTCCTTCCCTTGTCTCAAAGCTAAGGATAAAGGCTTAGTCGTCTTCAAATACACTATCGGATATTTCCACTTCCTGTCATCAGAAAACCGGAAGGAGGCTCACAATATGTTCGACGGATTGGGGGAGGGGTGGGGGGTAGGAGAGGGTATTGGGGGCTGGTGGGGTCAAGGGGGACAGGGGGGGATATGTGATAAGGGCGGTGAAGCGTGGGTTTGTGTGTGGTTCTGTGTACGTTTGTGGGATGGGGATGGGTGTGTGTGTGTGTGTTTGTGTTTATATATGTGTGTTGACACCAAAGCGCACACACACACACACACACACACACACACACACACACATATATATATATATATATATATATATATATATATATATATATATATATATATATATATATATATATGTATATATGCATGTATGTATGTATATTATACATATATATACATATATATATATATATATATATATATATATATATATATATATATATACGTATATATATACATATGTATATACAAACATATATATACATATATATATATATATATATATATATATATATATATATATTTATTTATATATATATATATACATAAATATATATATATATACATATATATATATATATATATATATATATATGCATGTACGTATGTATATATATGTATATCTATCTATCTATCTATCTATCTATATATATATATATATAATATAATATATATATATATGTATATGTATGTATATGCATGTACGTATGTATATATATGTATATCTATCTATCTATCTATCTATCTATCTATCTATCTATCTATATATATATATATATATATATATATATATATATATATATATATATATATATATATATATATATATATATATATATATATATATATATATATATATATATAATATATATATATAATAATGATAATAATAATAATAATAATAATGATAATATATATATATAAATATATATATATATATATATATATATATATATATATATATATATTTATATATGTATATATATATACATGGACTCATATTTACATGAATATATAAGTATGTATGTGTCAAGAGGAGAGGGTGACTCACTCGTGCTTGACCTCGTTTGACAGTCGTTTTAGCCTCTGCATTTGATTTGATTACTGTTTCCTGTTTTACAATAGAGGCTTCCTTTTATTTTAACATGAAAAGAAGTTATATTGTCAGTTATTAGAGATATTCTTTGTATATTCACCAACATGTCATGGTTCTAACAGATAATATCACATTTTACTAAGTGTTTCGCTTATTTCGTACAATTGTTTATCCAATTGTATTTCTTCTGGTTTTGTATTCTTGTGGCATTCTTCTTTTACTTCTGGCATTTTAATTTTAAAAAAATATTCGACCATTTCATGACCTCATGGCCTCTAATAAGAAACAACGGACTTATTGCTCTTGGTTTACCTTCCTCATTGATGAACATCGCCAAAGGTTGCACTTGCAACTTACTTACCATATCTTTACGTATTCAGACTTTGCATCTTTAATATATTTGTTATGGATAGAGTGAACCACATTGATGTCCTTTCAAGAGTATACCAATATATTTTTAAGCAATGACTTTTTTTTAGATTATCTCTTTTACAGTAACATTTCAGAATTGTTTATAATACTTGCATCTAATAAGATTCATTACCTTCAGTACTGCCTTTATTGGTATGCTTTTTGTATTTTCTTCTTCTTCTTCTTCTGTAGGCTTTTATTGACTTTTATTATTGGCATCAAGTCATAGTTCCATGACATTTTCCTTTTCAATTGTTTTAATTGTTTTATTACTTTTATTTACGATTTTACTTATATGTTTGTTTGTTTTTCGGTATTTTTCTTTTCAACTTCAGCTGTTTCTTTTACGATTTCATCGTCATTTTACTCTGTTTCATTGTTTTAACAATCGCTTTTATTTTCAACCTTGCCTTCTCTCCTTTATCACCATTTCTAATAATACACTCCATAGTTCTTTGCCATTTCACCTGATTCCTACCTGTTTCCCTAAATCAGAATTTTATAGCGCCTCCTTTTCTTAGTCTATCTTCCTTTACCTCTTACCTGCTTTCGCTTCTACTTGTTCACTTACATTATCAATACTTCTCTTTCTACTTCTATTATAGTTTCCCACTCCCCTTGATATATGGCATATACAAGAGGCATTGTCATAACCTGGTTTTATGCACACAAATGCTTTTGTTGTTGTTTTTTAATAGATAATGGAAAAGGTTTTGTTGAATGATGTGGGGCAAAATAGGGAAAGTGGTTGCAAGGGAATGAAGCCGTTGCCTAATGTCTCCAGATGGTTAGCGTTATAGCACCGCGCTTGGAGTGTGTGTTAGTCTGCTACGCATAAAAGGTTTAGAAGCGACTTATCGTAGAAAAACATTGAGCGGAGCATGATTCAGCAAAGAAAATAAGTTTATGATTAAACAAAGAATCATTCTTTTGATGTAACTTGAATGTAGGGTATATACAAGATAAAAACTTGCACAAGGGTGCAATACCTGGAAACAAAAAATTATGATTGAAAAAAAAATGTGTGTCCTCTAAAAGTCATCTCCTATGAGTACATCCATATTGCAGCATTCACCTTCTCACTGAAAATAAATAGATATTCCTAGAGAATTCTCTCTAGTTGATTCAAGAACGGATATGCAATGTTTAAGCCAGGCTGAGGCTTTAGACCCATTAACAGTACTTACATAACGTGAATAAACACGGGCGTGGAAGCAAAACTTTGATTTGATATTTCAGCGATTCAGATCTTACTACAAATACAAAACAAAAGAAATCAGGATGGACTCTTGCATTCTCTAGATTCCTCCCTAGTCATCTGTCATCTTGCAGGGGACGAGCAAGAGATCCAGCCAAACGTTTGCGGTGGTATAGCGCCTGTCCTCGCTAACTCAGGAAGTGACCTATTGACCTATTACATTGCCCTCGCAGGGAACTTTGCTCCTTTCCTCTTCGCCTTTGTTGCAAGTGACAAGATACACATCCTTCACCCAATAAGAACCTCCAGGGATATTTCAGGGAGCTTGGTACTTCAAAATACTACTCTTACTAACGCCACTTTAAACTGATACTACTTTTAAAACGACTGTGGCTATTCTTCGCACGTTCTTTACTTCAACCCTATTTATTTTACTTTGCTTTTGTTCTTTCGGGCAGGACTCTAATGGATGTAAAAGTACTACTCATTAAATAGCATCCTTGGGAACAATGGCCTTCGCATTTCTTGGAAGTTTGGTTTTATCTTTCCATTTCTCATGATAACAGAATGCATTCATTGCTTGCTTGTGTTTGCTAATTTAATTTGATGGTAGTTTTCCTCTTTTCGTGTGGATAAATTGACTTAGGACTTTAAATATTCGTAGTGTGGATGAAATTCTTTCTCTCGTTCTCTTATTCTCTTTCTCTCTTGCCCTTTTTCTCTATCAATCTCTTTCTCTTTCACACCCACTCTCTCTCTCTCGCTCTCATTCTCTCTCTCTCTCTCTCTCTCTCTCTCTCTCTCTCTCTCTCTCTCTCTCTCTCTCTCTCTCTCTCTCTCTCTCTCTCTCTCTCTCTCTCTCTCTCTCTCTCTCTCTCTCTCTTTTTCTCTCTCTTTCTCTCCCTCTCTATCTATCTCTGTATCGCTATCTCTCTCTGTATGTCTCTCGCTCTCTATCTCTCTTTCTCTCTACAGAATCCATCGCTCCTGCAACATGCTAGTCTCCACTTCCTTTCAAAAAAAGAAGCAGAAAAATAAAGAGAAAAAGTTTCTCCTTTGACTCTCGCCCTTCCGCGATACTCGAAGCAATCTAAGCGGAAGGACCAACAGCCTAGGGTGAATTTTTGTGCGCGCCTGACCTCGATTACGTGGGTCGACAGTCGACCTAATTTTGACCTGTCGCATTTGCCTCCTTTGATCTCACAGTATACAAGGGATACTCTTATATGTTGGAATATTTTTTCTTTGTTTCTATGCGGTCATGAAGGTCTCTCTACCTCGACTGTTTGCGTTGTAAAAAAAAAGAAAAGAAAAAAAAGACTTGATATGTAATTAGCTGTATGATGTTTACTGTTTGATGAGGAAGTGAAGCAATTTTCCGATGGCTATTTGTTTTGAACTTCGACTGCTAAGCTGTGGTTATTATTTATGCACTATTTTCTCTTAATCAACGGAATATAAAACTAATAATTTCTCTCCAAAAGTAAAGCTGAATTAATGTAATTCTTCCTCTCCTTAACTCATATTCTTATCTGCCTACCCCCCCCCCTCCCTCCCTTCCTTCTCTTGCTCCTCCTCCTTTCCATTTTCCATTCTCCTCCCTCATTCTCCATCTCCCTTCCCTTCTCATATCATACTTCCTTTCTACCCCCTCCCCCCTCCCTCCCTTCCTTCTCTTGCTCCTCTTCCTTTCCATTTTCCATTCTCCTCCCTCATTCTCCATCCCCCTTCCCCTCTCTAATGTCCTTCCATTCCTACTATCCACCTCCCTTTTTTATTTTTTTAATCTGTGCCTGATTTTGAGGATGTATGACCAAGGGCTGCATATTTTTTTTTTCTTTCTTTTTTTAATTACGGCCTCATGTAAAAGACTTTTCATCCCGTAGAGTTTTATGTACATTTCAGGCTGTGATTAGTCTGACTTTCTGTTCCCGGAAGATGCCTTAAATATTTATTTTTAAGTTTATAACAATGATGGTGATAATGATAATAATAAAAATAATTCACGAACATTAATCATGATAATAAAATTAGCACTGATAATGCCGTCAATAATATTGATGATTATAATGATAACGATATTGATAATTATTATGATATTCATAATGATAATGATTCTAATAAAAGTGATAATAAATATGTATACAAAAAATAATGATTACAAGGATGATAATGATAAGAATATATATATCTTTACATATATATATATATATATATATATATATATATATATATATATCTTTATATATATATTTATTTTTATATATTATTTATTTATATATATATATATATATATATATATATATATATATATATATATATATAT
>NW_028234417.1:6814022-6816522 GCF_977035675.1 Penaeus japonicus | reverse complement strand
ATAATATATATTATATATATATCCAATATATATAACATATATAAATATATATATATATATATATATATATATATATATATAAATATATATATATATATAAAGATAATATATATATATACAAGAGGAGAAGAGAGAGAGAGAATACACATATATATATATATATATATATATATATATATATATATATATATATACATATATATATCTACTGTACTTATCCATCTCTCACATACACACATACACATATCCGGGGACGTGCATCTTCCTTCCAGAACGCAGAATCTCTCCTAGTTATGGCGAGGCGAGACGAAATGTCGGCATGCGGGGTTGTCACCGGGGAGATTTGGGAGGCTTATGGATGTCTGGCCATTTATCAGAGAAGAGAAGAGAGGAGAGGATAAAGGAAGAGAATGAGCGACGAGGAGGTGAAAGAGGAGGAGGAAGAAGAAGAAGAAGAAGAGAAGGAGGACGAGGAGAGGGAGGAGGAGGAAGAGGAGGAGGAGGAGGAGGAGGAGGAGGAGAAGAAGGAGGAGAAGAAGGAGGAGGAGGAGGATAAAGTGAGAGAGAGACTGTGGAGATTGGAAGATGGAGATAGATAGAGAAAGAGAGAAAAATTGAATCATATTGTAAGTTACGATTACATACAATCACATAAAATTACACCTTTCAAACTGTTATCTCTGCAGTTAAAACATGTCAAGTTGAATTTCCGCAACATTGAAACTGAAGCTTGTTTGCAATCGTCGCAGTGGCAGGCACACAGATAAGAAAATTCTAAACTGAAGTGTCGTAATAGCCCTTAAGTCGATGTTTTGGTCAAATGCTAACTTGAAACACACATTTAACTTAGTCTTTAAGGCCGACTTGCGGTTCTTCGGAATAGTTTTAATGCGAGATTTTGCTCGTGCAGATATTGCACGTGGGAAAAGAGAAAAGAAGAAAGAAGATTTTCTCTGGAAGGAGGAAAAAAAAGACATTAATGAGTCTCCATAGTATACATTCGACTTCAGCTTTTAGGTTAGTTCAAAAGGATTTTTGTTTTTGTTTTTTTTAATTGTCCCCCCCCCCCCCCCCCCCTCCGCCCCTCTCTCTCTCCTTGCCTTTTTTCAATGTCAAGGTTAGTTCATATTGGGAAATTGTATATTCATTTCATTTTATATATTTTCTCTCTCATCATATAATGGGGGAAAATAAGTTGATATACATATCTATCATGCTTCCCCAACGTAAGCCTTTTCCAATTTTATACCGTGCGCTGCTACAATGAATGATAAAGAAAATGATTATTATTTGCAATTGTTATACTTATTATCATTACTATCTCAATCTATTAATTTGTTCATTATCGTTTTACATTATCAACATCACCATCAAAAATGTTATTACTGCTATTCTTATCATAATTAACTTTATTATCATTGTTATCATTACGGTTGTTTTCTCATTATCATAACAGTAGTAGTATCAATATTAATTCTATTCCTACTTTTAGAGCAGAGTATTTTTAAAAATGATAATGATACTGAGGAGGATAATGATGATGGTTAGAACAGTATTAACAATATCAATGGTGATTAATTAATGATGATAATGAAATTCAAAGTTTATAAGGGTAATAATCTTTATAATGATGATGATGAGATTATCGATGATAGTAATAATAATAGTAATGGTTATTATGATAATAATATGATACTAATCAGAATAATGACAATACTAATGTTTATTACAATGAAAATAGAATAGATAGCAGCAATAAAAATTATCATAATATTAACGATGGTAATGATAATGAAAATAGTAACAAATACAATTTCAATCATTCATATCAATAATGATAATGATATGAATGGTGGAAATCATGTTAATGATTGAATGGTTATAGGGTTATATAATAATCATTAATATATAATTGCCATTATGAAAATAACATTATAATGATAACGATAACGAACAATTTCATCTGTGTACCATCCGGGCTTATCGACTGGATTTTGGAAATATATCTTTTTTACTACTAATGCAAATAAATTATAACTCCATTGATATGGAGTGATTACATGAAATCAATCAGAAACGTTAACAGCCTCCATAAGCCTTTTAAATTACTGATAGATGATTACTCAAATATTAAAAAAAAAAAAAAACGTATAGGCTCCATTTGCATTTACACGCAACCATTCGAACATTTATATACGCACACACACACTCGCATAAGTATAATCACACATACACGCACATCCACACACGCACACACACAAACACACACACACACACACTCACACACATATATATACACAAACACATACATAAATATATATACGCACACACACACACATAGACGTATACACACACACACACACACACACCTTTATATATATGTGTGTGTATATTATACATATATATATAATATAAAAATATTATATATCAATAAAATATATATATATATATAATATATTTATATATATATCTTTCTATATATCATCAAATATATAGATAT
>NW_028234417.1:6799022-6801522 GCF_977035675.1 Penaeus japonicus | reverse complement strand
AGCAGAATGCCATGATCTACTTTGTCAAAAGCTTTTGCAAAGTCTAGGTATATTACATCAACTTCTCTATTTTTCAGTTAGGTTCCTTAGTATGTATTCGAAGTGTGTCAGGATCTGTGATAAACAAGATTTCACTTACTGCTTCAAGAATATCTTTTCCATTGAATATGAAGTCAGTGAGACATTCATCTTCGTTACTAATAATGCTAAAATGTTGTTGTGGGTCTGATATTAATTTTTCTATTCTTGGGACACTATAGACTTCTTCATATTGCAATTTGAGTAATTCAGCCAATTCCTTTGAATCAGTTACCAATGCACCATTATTCTCAAGAGGCCCAATTTCTGTTCTCTTTAACTTGTTGTTTGCATAAGAGAAAAAAAAATATTTTGCATTCTGTTTTCTAGCTTCCACAGCTCTTTTTTCTTCGACTGCTTTTTGGTTACTTATAGAGTTTTAATTTATCTTCTAATAGCCTTATCTCTGCTTTGATCCTTTCTCTCTTGACATGATCTGTTGTTGTTTTTTTCAATTTGTTACCCTTATTTTTCTTGTTTCTTAAGATGATCCTTCGATCTCTTGGTACAATATTTTTGTTTTTGTTGTTTTTTGGGGGCACAAACATTCTACAAACATCTTTACATGCATTATAAAGCTTCTTCAGTATATCATTTGGTGTTAAGAGGACGTCAATATCTCTTCTAGTGTTGCATTTTTTTCCATTCTATTTGATTATGGCTAAAGTTTAAAGATCTGAGACTCTTTACTGTTTCGGCTACCTATTTTTACTATTTTCTATCATTTAACTTATTCATTGTGATTTCAATTATCTTGTGGTCTGATTGAGCTGTATAAGTTGATTATATGTTGTGTACATCATCCCCTATACTAATAAAAACAAGGTCCAGTATATTTTCTTCCCTTGTTGGAATATTGATGATTTGGTTTAGGTAAAAAAAATTCTTCAAAATCTAAAAGCATTGTTGTTTTTCATCTTTAGTGGCATTTGCTCCTATCTTTATTTTCTTTGTTTCCCAGTCGATAAAGGGGAAATTAAAATCGCCAAGTATCATAGCTTCAATTTCCATTGTATTGACAAATTACTAATAATGCCTGGTAATTCATTGAAAGATGTTTATGTTGTTCCAGGAGGTCTGTACAAAATAATGTATAGCTCTTTTGTATCTTTTGTCAATACCTCTAGTATTTCTACTGTATGATTAGAGTGTTCTATCACCATATCCATTCTAGTTGCTAATTATTTCCTCATATAAAGAGCTACTCCTCCTCTGCTTCTCTTATTTCTATCTTTCTTTATTAGCTCATAATTATTCATTTTAATTTCTTAATTTTTTATGTCTTCATTCAGATGAGCTTCTGTAAGAGCTATCATTGAATAATTGTTGATCTATGCCATGTCCTCTACATATGTAGGATTTGTCTGGTTACTTTTTTAATATAATCCCTGTATATTTAACAGTATGAGAGTTTCAAATAAATTATTTAATTGCGTGTCTACATTACCTATTGTTGTTAGATTCCCCCTATTTTGGGGGAGCTGGACCTTCCCGCGGTGTAGCGGTGGGCGTTTCATTACCTGCCTTTGTTCGAATAGGTATGCTTCGCAGAACTGAATGTCCTTGTCTATTACTGGTGATATAGCAGTGTTTTCCTGTTCTGTCTTTTTCTCTGTTTTCTCTTAGTTTTTTTTTTTTTTTTTACTTTGCCTTTTTTCATGGCTCAAGTCCGTTGATATCCATGCTTCTATATATTCGTTAATTTCCTTTAGTTTCATATTCTTTACAATCAGTTTCCATTCCTGTTTTTCATTTTCTAATTTGACCTTAATTGTCCTTGGTCTCAAAGCCTCCTTTAAATATTTGCCCTCTCTAAAGGCACTCTCAACTTTGATAATTTCATTGAGGTTCAATTTTGTTATATCATTAATCATTTTCAAATCATTTGTTTTCCTGATTTCAGGATCATTTTCTTCTAGATTGTATATAAGAGCCTATTTGCTCTGTATGTATCTTCATTTTTCTTCTCTGACTTTCCTTTTGTAGGTTGTTTTGGTTTTGGTTGCTTCTTTTTGTCGCTTACAACCTTCCAGTCAGCCTCAACCTCTTTTTTGGTTGTTCAGTGTCTGAAATGTCATAGTCTAGAATATTTCTGACCTGTTTATCTGATTTTTGCCTTACTGTTTCAGAAAACAGCTTTTTATCTTCTTCCTGATTTACTTTACTTGGCTCACCCTTTGGATTTTCTTGTTTCTTCTTTGGCTTTACTTTTACATTTTTAGTGTCTTGTACAGCCTTTTCTGTTTCCAATTCAGCAGCCTGGGTTACCCTTTTTTCTTCAGGTTTTTCATTTTGCCTTTTTTTAATTCATGAATTTCATCTTTCAATATTTGTATCTACCTCAAGCATTGAATCTTGAAGTCCTTTAATTCTTCATACATTTTCTGAATTATGTTTTCTGGTGGGCATGCCCCTTCACACA
>NW_028234417.1:6774022-6776522 GCF_977035675.1 Penaeus japonicus | reverse complement strand
ATATATATATATATATATATATATATATATATATATATATATATAAATGTATGTATTCCTACAATCCCCCGATATCCACATATTCTATTGAATCACGACAGGAAATAGGTGATTAAATTCTATCTCTTGGTCATAGTCTCACAGGATGTGTCTCTTTCTTTAGATAAGTAATGATGCCTCCTTGTCCTGTGCAACTCCACTTATTCAACTGATATTGCTTTGTGCTACTGGTAATGATATTATGCCCTTTATAATGATCGAAGCCCTGAATTAGTATTGCTATTGTTGGCTTTCGAATCAAAGTTCCAAAGCCTCTTATCGCAAAAGATTCCGTATGACAGAGCCTTTGATAATTCAGCACTCCTAAGTTTAAACTATGAACCTCGCGTCTATTATGCTGTTGCAGACTCCTGTTGCAAATGAAGACTGACACTAAAATAAGACACAGCGACCCTCCAACAGTCCCGGTAGTCTAGACGAGACATATTGTCAATATTGTCGATTTAAAACTTAATGAGCATCAATTATCTTGCACAGGTCGCCCTTTTGGTCACGGGTTAGCAGAGGGTGACGAGATGTTGCTATGGTAACGTGTTGTGTTCTGAATCATCGGTAATGATTTAGTTAATGGGCTTTGTCGTCCTTGGTATTACATTTTTGTTCTTATTACTATTCTGTAATTGCTCTCATTATGTTAATCACCAGGATGTTGTTGACATCACCATCATCAATATCATAATCACTAAGATTCTATCAATATTATTGTTGTTACTGTTGTAGTGATCATGGTTATGATATAGTAATTATATCATTATCTTTATCATAACTATTATTTTCACTATTATAACTATTATTATTATCATTATTATAATTATTGCTGTTGTCATTGTCATCATTCATATTATTACCATCATTATCATGATCATTGCCATGATTATCATCCTAGCATTATAATTATCATGAACATTTTTATCATTATAATCTATTATAATCTCATGAACATTTTTATCATTATAATTATCATGAAGATCTTTATCATTATATTTATCATAAACGTTTTATCAATGTAATTATTATGAATATCAACACTATTATTGTGATCATCATTATTACTATTATCATTATCATCACTATTATTATCTGCTTCTACTTTTATCACTACTGATATTATTATTACTTTTAACTATTCTTAAAGTAATAGCATTTTTGTTACCATTTGTATTGTTTTTATCATTATTAACATCATCATCATCATCATTGTTATTATTGTTTTTGTTATTATCATTATCATAATCATCATGATTATTATCATTTTATTATCATTTTCATTACCATCATTATCATAACTATTTTTGTCAATATTATCATTACTATTATCATTATAATTTTTGTTATTATTACCATCAACCTTATTATCATTATCATCATTTTTATAATCATTGTTGTTATATCTATTAGTAATATTATTATTATGATTGGTTTCATCATTGCTACGACTATTATTGCTACTATTAGCATTATCATTATTATTAATGTCTTTACAAAAATCATTATTCGTATCAATGTTAATATTATCATCATCATCACTATTATCGTTATCATCATTATCATCAGTATTGTCATTATAATCATCAGCATTGTTATTATCATCACTATCATCATTGCTTTTAATTTATATACTTATCAGCAATGGTTTTGTTGAAAATACTACTTACAAGCATCATTATTCATGCAGTTACCAATATCATTATCATTAACATTATATCAGTATCACTATCATCATGATGAATATGTCAGATCTTGTAATAATTGCTCTTCTCATTATAATTATCCTTCTCATTAGTGAAAAGAATACCGCCATTATTTTTAAGATTATCATTATCGGTAATAGCAAATTATCTTCGTAATTGGTCTTATTACAGTCTTATTATATTGTTTTTTTTTCAGAAGCGCCATCGCAATTATCAATATCGTTAGTCCTTATAAAACCGTTTCATATTGATATGCCTCTTAATGCATCATAAAAGTGCAAGAAAAACACAAACAACAAACAGAATTGCACACATTGTCTCCATCGTCTGTTTGCGTCCACAATGTTGCTAATGTCATTATCAAGTTGTATTGATTAACGTGAGAGACTCAAGCTGACGTTTCGGCTGATTAACGACAAATTAATGGAAGGTTAATGTCCCGCCATTACAGGGGTCTGAGACGAGGAAAGAGCCCTGTAGTGTTGAAGTCAAGAGTTTCAAAAGCTTTCGTCTAAGCTTTCGTCTAAGGCTTTTATAGGAAACATTGTGGCTCAGCAAACTTTGGCATTCGAAGCCAAGCTAAAAAAAAAAGAAAAAAAAAGAAAAAAAAAAAAAAAAAGAGAGAGAGAGAGAGAGAGAGAGAGAGAGAGAGAGAGAGAGAGAGAGAGAGAGAGAGAGAGAGAGAGAGAGAGAGAGAGAGAGAGAGAGAGAGAAAACAAGTTAAAAGCTAATCGTATGTTTTGGGACTG
>NW_028234417.1:6764022-6769022 GCF_977035675.1 Penaeus japonicus | reverse complement strand
GAAATTCTTGAGGCCATGAAAGACCAGAGCGTAGTAGACGTAAATTGTTTGGCTAAGAAAGATGGAGACGTGCGAGTAAAAACCGGATTGTGTTTCTTGACTTTTTCTTCTAACAAAATTCCAAGTACTGTTAAAGTTGGGTATGAGATCGTTCAAGTTCGACCCTATATTCAAAAACCAATGCATTGTAATAGATGCCAAAAATTTGGACACACCTCATTACGATGCAATGATAAAGATACAGATAAATTTATATGCGGTAAATGTGCTGGAGCTCATGATACTACTACATGCAAGGAAAAGACCCTCAAGTGTGCTAACTGTGGAGGTCCCCATCAGTCAGGCTCTGCTGAATGCAGCAGCCTGAAGACGGAGACTGAGACATTGGCATACATGAGAGAACACGATGTTAGTTACCGTGAGGCCAAGAAGAAAGTTGAAGGTTTGACAAGCAAACCCAATACTTCTTACGCCTCAGCTGTAACTAACAACGTTTCCAATGCAAGCAGTATTAGTCAGCAGCTCGCAGCTAAGGACAAGGAAATTTCGGAATTAAAGGAAACGGTTAAAAATTTAATGAATCAGGTTAAAGAATTGACTAAAACAATAAAGGAATTTGCTGAATCAACCCAGCAAAAAAAGCATCATAAGGAGGATGATACCAAATCACAATCTGGATCACACCTCTTAGTCCAGGCGACCCCTACTAGAACTTCGTCTGGTGGTAGTTCTGCTCGTAAGAGCAGATCATCTTCTGCCGGGCGTCTCTCTAGTGGAGGGGAGCAGGCCATGGAGGCTACTGTCTCCAAAAATTCCCGAGAGAGGCCCTCGGGAAGCGAGGGAGAGGAGGAGGCGCCTCCCTCCCAAAAAAAGAAAATAAAAACCGCCGGACAAGGCACTTCCAAACCCCATAAAACGTAATCCACGCGTATACCATTATACAATGGAACTGTCGAAGTCTTAGATCAAAATTAAATTCCCTTAGATTATTAGCCTCGTCCTATGCTCCCGATATTATCGTTCTACAAGAAAGCCATTTAAACGACCAAGTCTCTGACGAGGTCGTATCGCTAAGAAACTACCATTTTTGTAGAAAAGACCGAGAGGGAAGGGGTGGAGGCGGAGTCGCCATGTACATCCACCAGAATCTCCCTTTCATTGAAGTGACGATTAATTCTACTTTGGAACACGTCGCATGCAAAGTAAAATTCAATAACACGTATCTGACTATATGCTCAGTTTATTGTCCACCTGATAAAATGCTGATCTATGATGAGCTTTTTGCTATTCAGGACAGTCTGCCAAATAATAAATTAATTTTAGGTGATTTTAATGCTCGTCATACATCATGGGGTTCCCTGCGGGTGAATGGTAGAGGTGAGCAAGTAGTTAAGTTGATCAACGACTCTGATCTGGTTCTTCTAAATGATGGTAGTCCAACGCGAATAGACGATAATACCGGTAATTTGAGCTTTATTGATCTATCACTGGTCTCTTCAACACTAGCAGCCAAGTGCCTGTGGCACACCATTGACGACTCGTTGGGAAGCGATCACCTTCCTATTTGTATTCAATATTCATGCGACACCACGAGGACGCCTTCAGCACCCAAATTTAACGTAAAAAGAGCAGATTGGGTCGCCTTCACAAGGAGCGTCAAGCTCGAAGTTGTTGGAGAAACCATTGATGATAAAGTAAACAATGTTCAAAATTGTATTATAAATGCAGCAATGGCAACCATCCCTAAGACTTCGACAGATAGCGTTAAGCATAGAGTTCCATGGTGGACACCAGATTGCCGCAGGGCGCTATGTGAACGAAATAGGGCCTACAGGCTTTTCCATAATAACATTACAAACGAGAACTTTCGCAATTACAAACAAGCGAGAGCTAGGGCTCGTAGAACAATCAGACAAGCCAAAAGAGACTCCTGGCGAAGCTTTGTCTCTACAATTAATAGTAACACCAAGTTATCAGAGGTTTGGTCCACAGTCAATAGAATAAATAGAAAAAAAGTATCAATAAAAATCAGAAATATCATTCATGAGGGAAATAATTACGATTCACCTAGAGACATAGCTAACATAATCGCCAGGCAGTTCTCTTATACAAGCAGCTCGGAAAACTACAATCCTGCATTCCTGACAACCAAGGAAGCAGCCGAGCTGCAACCAATTCACTTTGTCACAGGAGATAACTTTGATTACAATAAAGATCTTACAATGAATGAGCTTGTCCGAGCCCTAGAAGCCTGTAGAGGAACATCCCCAGGCCCCGATGAGATTCGATATGAGATGATAAAGCATCTTAATCATGATGACATGATTAAGTTGCTAGAAGTGTACAATGATATTTGGAAAAGCAAGACTTTTCCAAATTCATGGCACTTCGCCCACATCATTCCCATATTGAAAGGAGGGGGAAATCCCAGATCCGCCATTTCTTACCGCCCAATTGCGTTGACAAGCTGCTTATGCAAGGTCATGGAAAGAATTGTTAATAGTAGGCTATTGCATTTTTTAAATACCAGGAATTTACTAGTTGACGAGCAGTGCGGCTTCCGAAAGGGACGTCAAACTCTCGATCAGCTAGTAAAACTGGAAAGTCATATTCATGAGGCATTTGCCAAAAAGCATTTTTTGATTTCAGTATTTTTAGATATAGAAAAAGCCTACGACATGACATGGCGACATGGCCTACTCAGAAAACTTTATGCTTTCGGATTACGTGGAAACTTGCCTTGTTTTATCCAAAATTTCATTTCTGACAGAACTTTTTCTGTCAAATTATTTTCTGACAACGTCACTTTCTCGGACATTTTTGTCCAGGCAAACGGGGTCCCACAAGGAAGTGTCTTGTCTCCCACCCTATTTTTATGTATGATAAATGACATTTTACCATCTCCTCCTCGAAATCTTAAATACTCACTGTACGCCGATGATTATGCATTATGGCACTCCAGCAATAATGCAGAGTTCTCGGCAAATCGGATCCAATTGGCACTGGATATGATTCATAACTGGGGCCTCCAGTGGGGTTTTAAGTTTTCCATTAGAAAGAGTATTGGCGTGGTTTTTACACATAGGAGAAAGCCCAACATCAGGCTAACTCTAGACAACCATCCAATACCTATTCAAAATTCAGCTAGATTTCTTGGTCTACTCTTTGATAGTAGATTAAATTGGAAAGACCACATTGGTCAGTTAAAGAATAAATGTCAAAAAGCACTTAATTTATTAAAGTGCATTTCTGGACACAAATGGGGAGCTGATAGAAAGTCTTTACTGATGTTATATAAATCCCTGATTAGGTCTAAAGTAGATTATGGGTCAATCGTGTATGGCTCGGCAACGAGCTCAACTCTGAAAGGTCTGAATGTCGTGCAGAATGCGTGTTTACGCGTCTGTCTTGGAGCCCTTAAGTGCACTCGCATTGAGCGCCTAGAGGTAGAGTCGGGAGTACCTCCCCTCCGTCTTAGACGCGGCCAGCTTGAGCTGACTTATGCCGCCAAGGTAGCCAGGCAGCCCCAACATCCCAACAGGGATGTTTTGCGCCGGCAGGTAGGGCCCCAGCAACGCGGCGGGAAGCCGCTGGGCAATAGACTCCATGACCTCACAGATAAAGTCGGTATAGATCTCTCTACCATTGATACCCTGGTTCAATCAAATATAGCACCGTGGGAGACACCAAATTTCACCACCGTTTTAGACTGGCTACCATCGGCCAAAGCCACGGTGCCGGAGGTGGAGGTACGCCAGAGGTTCAGAGAGATCCTAATTAAACATCTTTCCTTTTTTCATTTATATACCGACGGGTCCAAGACAGACGAGTGTGTGGGAGCGGGTGTATGGTCGACTGAATGTCAGTTGAGATTTCGATTGCCGAATCATACATCGATCTTTCTTGCCGAACTTTTTGCAATAGATAAAGCTTTAGATTTTGCACTATCGACGACCCACGATAGAATAGTCATTTTTTCAGACTCTTTAAGTTCAATTAAAGCCATTAAATCACTAGAAACCACTTATAATGAAATACAGGGTAATATCATTCGTAAATTGCATAGTGCCAATAAATCAATCAAACTGATATGGGTACCTGGACACTCGGGTATCCATGGTAATGAACAGGCTGACAAACTAGCCGGGTCGACTGATGATATGGAGCCTGGTATAGTCCGCACAGATCTCAGGTGTTTTGTCTCTTTTATAAAAGCAAAAATTCATCTCCTGTGGCAAAGTGAGTGGACCGACCTCCAAATCACTAAAAATAAAGTGATAATAGAACAGTGGGACACAGCCCACAGAAGAAACAGAAGGGAGGAGGTAGTGTTGGCCCGACTCAGGGTCAACGCCACTCGCCTAACACACCTCACTCCCTACATAGAAAAGACATTCCCTCCACAATGTGACCACTGTCACAGATATCTTTCAGTGGCACATCTTTTGGTATCTTGCCAAAAATATATAAATAACAGACAAAATATAACAAATTATTTTCAAATAAAAAACATTGAACTCAATATAAACAACCTACTATCTAACAATGAAAAAATAGTCAGTAAAGTAATCACTTTTCTAAAGGAGACAAAACTTTATGACCTTATATAGATTGATAAAATAAAATGGAATCATTGGCTTAATAACCTTGGCTTGTGCCGCTGGTTGATAGCCAATAAATCCAACAAGCAAGCAAGCAAGCAAGTGCATATACCCCACAGGTGGCGTGCGAGATGGAGGAAAATGAGGAGTTCTGGAGCGAAGTGGAAGAAATGATACAGAACATCCCCAGAGAGGAGAGAGTTATTATTGGAGCAAACTTCAATGGTCATATTGGAGAAGGAAATAATGGGGACGAGGAGGTGAGAGGCAAATATGGTATAGCAGACGGGCAGATGATTATTGATTGGGCAAAAAGGATGGAGATGGCACTGGTGAATACATATTTTAATAAAAGGGAAGAGCACAGAGTTGCATACAAGAGTGGAGGTAGGAGTACGC
>NW_028234417.1:6746522-6749022 GCF_977035675.1 Penaeus japonicus | reverse complement strand
TGTGTGTGTGTGTGTGTGTGTGTGTGTGTGTGTGTGTGTGTGTGTGTGTGTGTGTGTGTGTGTGTGTGTGTGTGTGTGTGTGTGTGTGTGGGTGTGGGTGTTGGTGTCTGTGTCTGTCCGTACGTGTTTTTCTGACCTCGGCAAGCGGATAAATGTTGCATTCTTCACGCCAGCTCCGATGTCCTCATTAGTTCCTGCCATTGCGGAAGTCCAATTAAACTAGGAAGGACAATTTCCGCGGTGAATATTTAAATGCATAGCACCAAAGGGCCAATCTAATTAAATGCAAACTCTGCAGTACAGGAGATATTGCACATTTCTCCAATATCCTGCAGGGATCTAAATGACAATAGTGATAATCTGACTTTTTTTTTCTTTTAATTAACAGGCGCGAGAGCTAGTATATAGAGGCAAAAAAATAATAGTCGGAAAAATATCAGAAAACGTTTTTTTTCGTTTTCTTTCTTTCTTTCTTTTCAGAAACGATGCCTTTGAAGTTGTCATTAGTGCTTCACCAAAGCCGGCATTAACGGTAAATAATTATCTCTATATCACGATCCTTTATTATCACGAATAATAAATGACAAAGATCCTATAAACTAGCAAGATAACACTAGTAAGTATAACTAGTCGTCAACATCACAGCTCAATAAAGCTGAAAAGATTGAGACAGAGAAAAAAAAAAATCACGAAACAGACAGACAGACAAACAGAAGAGCGAAACAGAAACAGGGCCTCAACACGTCACCTCTCTGCTGTAGTAATTCCCGAGTCGTTTTATTTCCACGAGAGAAATATTAACGATGTACCGTGTGTTTGCATTAATGAGAAGGGGGAAGCACGTAGCCTTTTTCGTCGGTCTATAGACACATATATTCAAGGGAACCATATGTGTATATGCTCTCTCACTTATTCAACTATTATTTTTTCAGACTTTAGATGGAAAAGCGGATTTTAATGATGTTGGTAATGATGATAATAGTGATGGTGTAATACTGTTGATGTTTTTTATAAAAAGGATGATGATTATATTGATAAATGAAAAGAATTTTAACATTGATAAGACAATTATGCAGCAAAGATCATAATGGAGATTATCGGAATTATAATGATGGGGATGATGATAATGATAAGAATGTTGATAATAGTTATAATTCCAATAAAATGTGAATTGACTAACTCATAGATACTCAGCAGAAATTTTAAAAAATCTTAATGTATGTGGATCTATACGATTACCGATAAATTGATTTTAAAGTCTTAATATTTTATCAGTATCAGCAGATTTATGTTCATAGTACACTGAAGGTGTGGAAGTGAATAAGTACGCCGTTAATGACCTCAGTAAGTCATTAACTCAGTCAGTCTATTTGCCATACTCGTCTTTTTCACCTCCATTTATTGTTAATATTTTGCGTTATTATTAAAGAAAAGGGTGATATATACGGTAGGGATTCCTCTTAGAATATATTCATTGGCAATCGTCGATATCAAGAAAAGATGGTACCTAGCTTAGCAGTAATATATTGGCCTTTTAGATGCTTATTGTACGTGTATATCCCTTATTTTCAACCTTATTATCGCAGAGGCCCCAAAGTACTTAACAATTTTAGCCTCCGAATCTGTGACGTTGCCTGTATGTCATTACGATTATTACCAACGAATATTGATTCTCATTATTTATAAAACCAGTTTGGTCGCTATTTAGCCTTAGAGGTATATGGTTAGGGCCTAAAAAGATAATTGAAGCCCACGGATGTATAGAAAAGTAAATACATATTATGCTAATATTTCACACTTAGGTATACAAAATTTCCGTAAATATATAACTTCCAAAAAAAAAAAAAAAATCTAAACTTTTCAAACCCAGAATCCAATGCTAATATAATGCTAATTTACAAGATTCATATCAGCAACGAAGCGGGTCATCTTAGTGTGATTGTCATTCATGGTAGTAAGGCCCGTAGTAAAGAACATGTGGGGTGGGGCGTCGGGAAAATGTGACGGGTGTCGGGTGTAGGACGTTGGATAAAATGTGGATAAAATGTGACGGATAAATAAAATAAAATAGGTTAAATAATATAAAATAGGATAAATAAAATAAAATAGAAAATGTCTATTGCTATTTTATTTTGTTTAGCCTATTTTATTTATCGATTTTAATTTATCCGTCTCAACGCCCGTCACATTTTCCCGACGCCCCACCCCACATGTTCTTTACTACGGGCCTAAGTCCTATTGTTTTCTTGTTTTTTTTGTTTTTTTTTTGTGTGTGTGTACTTTGTCTAACAAACGAAGTGAAATAACAATGGGACGCCGAAGTTATTCATTGTCCTTGTTCCTCTGTCCTTTCTCTTTCTTTGATTTCCAGAATGATCAGTATGGAGTTAGTGCTTGTGATCCGGGAATTTAAATCACAAAAGCATAATGGACTTGAAGCATGGCATTGTATGGCGATTCGTGTGATTTTTTGTTTGTTTGTTGAATGTTCTTGATTTTG
>NW_028234417.1:6734022-6736522 GCF_977035675.1 Penaeus japonicus | reverse complement strand
AATGATAAGGATGATAATGATAATATCCTAACGATGAAAAATGAGGATAATGATGATAAAAGTAATAATGATAATAATAACGATAATAATAAAAATGAAATATCAATAACACACACTCCCACACCTACTTATCACCCTACTATTTCTTAGGGTAACAAAGAGGTCACAGGATTATACTGCTACGATCACACCGTCTGTCTTTTCTTCCCATAATTTCGAACATTTCAGTCAAATGCAACAATTGCAAAGCCCTCTCCTCTTGTCAGACAGTTATCTGTGAATTATTTTTCTTATTACTGCAAAATTTCATGTGTTATAACAAGTCTATCTCTTGGGCAGCACGCTTATCTCACTTGTTATGTCGGTTGGCTGTTATAAACTCTGTGATTTTAAGAAATGTACTCAATGATAGATATGTAATTAAGCAATTAAAAGGGTGTTACGGGTGTACATCTACTGGGAAGATCTGTCGTAAAAGTAAATCAAATCTTACAAAGGCTTGCCACATCTGGTTTATTGTATTGTTATCATTATTATTATTATTATCATTATTATTGTTATTATTATTATCTTTTTCTTGCTTATTTATTATCCTCATCTCTCTCTGTCACTCCTTTCTGTTATATTTCTTTCACACTTCTGCGCTCTCTCTCACTCTCACTCTCTCTCTCTCTGTCTCTCTCTGTCTGTCTCTCTCTCTTTTTCTCTTTCTCTTTCTCTTTCTCTTTCTCTTTCTCTCTCTCTCTCTCTCTCTCTCTCTCTCTCTCTCTCTATCTATCTATCTATCTATCTATCTCTCTCTCTCTCTCTCTGGTTTAAATCCTTTATTTTTTGCACTTCCCATAAAGTCATATTTCTTATCTGTAATATTACGAAGTTTCCGAATGGTAATAAACAATTTACAGTTCACTATAAATTTATTCACACTGTATTCATAGATCATAATGAGACCTCCTCTTTTGGGAATACAACTAAAGGCATCAGGCAAAAGTCGGCCAGAGTCAAGGACAATATGTATTCTTATTCCTTATTGTTTTGTAGCAAATATGACACCAGAAATATACATTAATAATGTTATCATTATATCATGATAGGATTATATGTTCTCTGAAGTAAAGTAACAGGTAGGTTTAATGGATTACCCTCTGCCAAATTTATAAAGATAAATGATACACGACAAATATAATGTCACCACACAACTTTAAAAAATGATCTAAGATCTGACTATTACGTCACAATCATTACATTTTCGCTACTAACATATGTTTGTACCGAATTGCAGAGGTCAACTTTTTGTGATGACACTTATGATGGTCATTTATTTACCCTTAAATTGCGCGAATTAGCAAGTTGAAAGGCCCTCGCTGCGTGGGTTGAAGAATTGAATAACTCGAATGTCGAGTTAGACAAAATCTGTTCCTGTCATCTTATAGTACATAGTTATTCCGATCGTTTGGGGAAATTTAAAGTTTTGATATTGAAAAGTAACCGAAATACAGATCGCGCAAGCTATATAAGTTTACCTTTTCCACAGTATGGATCGAACAGAAAACGGGTATTTGTAGTATCGTGTTTTGGGGGATGGGGGAGAGAGACAGAGTGAGTGAGTGACTGTGAATGAGTAAGTGAGTGAGTATGACTATCGAAAAAAAAAACACACTGTGATAATTCATATTAATGGGGAAAAAACTCAACTGATCTAAAGATAAATAATGCAGCCATAACAGAGTATGTGAACAACGTACGGACAAGGCGTATAAGGGTGGAAACTGACTGAATATAACAATTCCAAACAGAAGGCTCTCAAATCTGAATGGGCTTTTGAGAAGCCTGGAGGTATCTGGGGGACCGAGGGAGAAGCATAAACTAGCACCCTAAGGTTTCAAATACACATTCAAAGGAAAAAATGTCAAATGTGAGGTACGTCACAGTCTACTTATCAGACCGTAGTGGTCCTTGGCAACCTCTCATACTGCAGTACACCCAGGTATGAAGAACATCTTCAAAGGATCACTGGTCAATTAGATTGATAAAAAAAGTTTTTTAATCATTCACAAATCTAACATGTTATAAAAGACTATTGCAAAACAACAAGATGTCCATAAGTAAATAAAGTTGTATTTGTATAAACTATATGGAATTAAGATCTGGCATATTCCAAGTTCACTTCCTTGTGGGTGTAATGCCTACTACCTAGGGTGGATATTTATTTTTCCCCTTTTCTACGGAAAACAACCTTGTTTGTACATTGCATTGCATTAGTGATATAATATTAACCTCAAAGTGGTTTTATTTTAAATCTCATATATACTTTATACAAACATACGGAACATTTACTGAACAAGTCTAACATATCTTCATTAGTTGCCTTCTTACATATGCACAAAAACCTGACATTATATATCATGTGCATTTAGTAAACATATGCAAAAAGGAAAAACTAAAATCTGCTGAAAAAAAATACTGCAGCAACCGGTTTTCATTATAAATTCATGCACGA
>NW_028234417.1:6726522-6729022 GCF_977035675.1 Penaeus japonicus | reverse complement strand
AAATTTTATAAAAACGTAGATTTGAATTAGCAGGTTGTAGGGGAAAATTCCACGATATATATATATATATATATATATATATATATATATATATATATATATATATATATATATATATATTTAGATCTAATGCTCACAGAAAACGATAAGAATGTAGCTTTGTTTGTGAAAGAACATCATATTCAGACTTTTACCTAATTGATTAAGCGTGCTGAATTAAAAGCATAGAAGCCCATGCCAATCAGTCAACCAAAAAGCTCTTTAATGAACAAAGGAAATGAAGATAAGTTAAAGTGGTTATAGTCAATCCATTAGAGTCGGAAGTTAGGTCAAACAGGCAAACTTCTCGATCGTGTTTCGTGTGTACTAGATCTAATCTGGCAGAACTTGGTTGTTTCTTAATGCATGGTTAACGGAAATTTCAGGATAAAGAGCTTCAATAGCAAAACTTATAAAGTTGCTACTCCAACGAATCACGCTGCTCTAAATGTGGCAGTTGAGAGAGTTGAAAATGTCTTGAGAGATTAGTATTATGTGACTGTCCCTATAAAGGAGAGAGTAGCTCCCGATATAAATACACAGGTGGAAACGTAAAAGTCAAGACGATAAATGAATGATATCTAACTATCTAGATGCAAATATTGAAATCTGATTATCCATTTTTTGTTGGCTATAATCTTGCAGTTTGCATAGGAAAGCCTGTGTACGATGAGGTTGTTGGTCAAATTAAAAAATGTCAGAGTTGACAATGAAACTGAGATGAGATTTGTTGCAAAAAGCCCTAAAGAGTAAAGATTCGAGTAAAGATATGTCGAGTAACAAAAGGAATTTCGAAAGTCAGGTGATAAAATTCATAAATATGTAGTTAAATGTGGCGTATTGTACCGTAGAGTTCGGAGGGAAATCATATAAATGATCAGCTGCTAATAACTATTCGAAAAGGAAATGAAGTAATGGAAATCATACACAGATAAGTAATGAGATCATGAAAACGACGAAGATTCAAAGGAAACTCTGGAATTATAAGGCTTTGTCTGCTATATGATGCGTATCAGCGATCAGTTAATAAAGTAAGACTAGAAAGAATGCCGATAATCAATGAGCCTTTTCAAAGAATGACCACTGATCTAGTTGGGATATTCAAACTACTTGCAGATGTTGGTTCGCGATACAGTCTATCATAAATTACGCAACGAAGTATCCCGAATAAAATAGCATTTCAGAATATCGATACGACAAATTATGAGCATTTTCAATCATTTACGAATTCCCAAAGAAATGTTCTTCGACAGAGGAACTTCATTTACATCCGAGGTCATAAAAGAATTCCATGGATTATTGTCGGCAAGAAACATAAAGTCTTCTCCATTTCACGTGATGTGTAACGCGTTTAAAGTAGAATATTGATGGCGTATTAAGTATGTGCCGAACAAGCAAGACTGTGGCCTCGATACTTTGTTTTTGCCTTTAAAGAAGTACCGTAACTTTGTATAAAGTTTTCATCGTTCGAACTGATTTATGGCCATGCAGTGTGGAGTCTGTGAAGTTTGTTACGAGACTAATGTAAAACTAAATATCGGGATAATCTAAGTGCTGAAAGTAGGGCTTTAGACGTGCTTAACCCTAGAGATGTATTTCAAAATATGAGCGAAGTAGCGTAAAAAAACTTCTGATAGTTTCTGTAATGTTAAACCCCAAAGGCAATTGGAAGTCGGTAACAAAGTTGTATTGCTATTACCCATTCATGAGGATTCATTGACAGTGATCCAGAAGGCACTATGCTTAGGTATATATATAATATATATATATATATATATATATATATATATATATATATATATATATATATAATATATATATATATATATATATATATATATATATATATATAATATATATATATATATATATATATATATATATATATATATATATATATATATATATATATATATATATATATATATACATATGTATACACATATATATATATATATATATATATATATATATATATGTATATATATTTATAATATATATTTATATATATATATATATATATATATATATATATATATATATATATATATATATATATATTTATATAATATATATATGTATAATATAATGTATATGTATATGTATATATATATATATATATATATATATATATATATATGTATATATATACATATGTATAAACATATATGTATATACATATACATCGCTTAGTAATTGTTGTAATTCACCTGATGACTCACCGAAAAGAATAAAGTCATCTGCAAATCTTAGATTGCTTAAGTGCTCATTCCCTATTTTATTCTCTTTCTCCTTCCAATCTAACTTCTTCAATACTTCCTCTAAGCAAGCTGTAAACAGCTTCGGTGAGATGGTGTCGCCCTGCCTAACACCCTTTTTATTGGTATTTGATTGGTTTCTGCGTGCATTTTGATGGTCGCTTTACCATCTAAATATATATATATATATCCTCTAATAATTT
>NW_028234417.1:6679022-6681522 GCF_977035675.1 Penaeus japonicus | reverse complement strand
TCTCTCTCTCTCTCTCTCTCTCTCTCTCTCTCTCTCTCTCTCTCTCTCTCTCTCTCTCTCTCTCTCTCTCTCTCTCTCTCTCTCTCTCTCTCCTCTTCTCTTTTCTTTTCTTTTTTTTTTCTTTTTTGTCTGTCTACTCTTCCATTCCTTCTCGATGCTTATCTACTATTCTTTGCTCTTCTCTTCTCCTCTCTTCTCTTCTCTTTCTCTTTCCTTCTTTTCTCTCTCTCTTCCTCTTTTCTTTTCTTTTCTCTCTTTCTCTTCCTTTCTCTTATCTTCCCTTCTCTTCTTTTCTCTTCTTTTCTCTTCTCTTCCCTTCTCTACTCCTCTCTTGTTTCTCTTTCTATTCTCTTCTCTTCTCTGCCTTCCTCTTTCTTCCTTTCTCTTCTCTTCTCTCTCTTTCTCCGTCTTTCACCGGCTTTTTACCTTCTTGTGTCCTGATTTATGTCGCAAGAAAGGCGACGAGGATGAAATTTCCAAAGTTGGATTACGAGTCCACAACTTGCTGCTGGAATCGTCTCGTTTGCCTTTCTTGAAACATGTTTATTTCTCTCTCCCACTCTCTCTCTCTCTCTCTCTATCTATCTATCTCTATCTATCTATCTATCTATCTATCTATCTATCTATCTATCTATCTATCTATCTATCTATCTATCTATCTATCTATATATATATATATATATATTATATAAAAATATATAATATGTATGTATATATATATATATATATATAATAATATATATATATCTTTGACTATCTCTCTCTATCTATCTATCTATTATTATCTCTCTTCTCTCTCTCTCTTCTCGTCTCTTATCTCTCTTCTCTCTCTCGTCTCTCGCTCCTCTCTCTCTCTCTCTCTCTCTCCACTCTCTCTCTCACAATTTCTCTCTCTCCTCTCTCTCTCTCTCTCTCTCTCTCTTTCTTTCTCTCTCTATCTCTATCTATCTATCTATCTTTCTTTATCTCTCTCTCTCTCTCTCTCTCTCTCTCTCTCTCTCTCTCTCTCTCTCTCTCTCTCTCTCTCTCTCTCTCTCTCTCTCTCTCTCTCTCTCTCTCTCTCTCTCTCTCTCTCTCTCTCTCTCTTTTCTTTTACGTGCATCATCACACGTATCTTCTTATCATTCATCTGTCTGTTCGTATATACATGTGTGTTTGTGTATGTGCGTGTGTATGTATGTGTGTGTATGTGTGTGGGTGTGTGTATGTGTGTGGGTGTGTGTATGTGTGTGCGTGGCTGTGTGTATGTGTGTGTGTGTGTGTGTGTGTGTGTGTGTGTGTGTGTGTGTGCATACATTGATATAGCTAATTAGCCATTTGATTATTTATCTATTACCAAAATGATAAAAAAATAATAATAAAGATAATAAATGTTCCTTACAATAATCATTCTACATGAACGACCAACATCCAACAACATCATACTCCCCCCTCCTCCTCCCCCTCCCCCTTCCCCTCCCCCTTAACAAAAAGGGAAAATGCCCGAAAATTGAACAGAAAAAGATCCGAAATAAAGATTCCCTCGAGAAGTTTGTCAAATACCTGATCAAGGAAACTAATTTGAAGTCGGCTTAATTGAACTGTAAAATCCCTACGACGTCGGTCAGAATGATCCCTCCCCCCACCTCCTTCCCCCCATGCTTCTCTTCCTCTCCCCTCCTCTCCCCTCCCCTCTCTTCCTCTCCTCTCTCTTCCTCTCCACTCCTTTATCCCCTCTCTTCCTCTCCCCTCTCTTCTCTTCCTCTCCCCTCCCCTCCCCTCCCCTCTCTTCCTCGCCCCTCCCCTCCCCTCTCTTCCTCTCCCCTCCCCTCCTCTCTCTTCCTCTCCCTCCCCTCCCCTCTCTTCCTCGCCCCTCCTTTATCACCTCCTCCCCCCATTACCTATCTTTCCTAAGCTCCTGGAGGATAGTATAAAGAAGGCTATGTCTGTTGTTTGGACTGATGGTGTTTAATTTTTTTTTTCTTTGCTATCATTATCAATGTAGTTAATCTATGTTAATATTAGTAGTCAAGAAAATGATAAGCTGACATAGCTTTAATTAACATCATTGATGTTGTTATTGATATTATTTTATTATTGTTTTTTATGATAATAATGACAGTAATAATAATGATGATGATGTGTCAGATTTTGAAAATGAAGTGTTGCCAAGATTATTGCATATTCTCAACCTCAAACATATAACTCCTGCAATAAAATGATGTGCCAAACTAGATAAGAGACTTTCATTCTAGGAAAAAGAATATTTACGTATATGAAAGAATTGCTATTTATGTATTTATCTCAGCGTTAGTTTTTAAGATGTAATATCCATTTGTATCATACTATGCTGAATGAATTTGAAATAATAGTGGACTGCGATTGTATGAATATTTGTATCTTAAAGAGAAATTGAATTTTGTCTCAACACCATCTCATTGCTTACTCTCTCATCTCTCTCTCTATCTATATATCAATCGATCTATCTCTTTCTCTCTCTGTGATGAGTGGCTTAGTCTAT
>NW_028234417.1:6666522-6671522 GCF_977035675.1 Penaeus japonicus | reverse complement strand
TTTCTTCGCTTTTCTCTTTTCTTCCTCTTATCTCTTGGCTTCAACTTTTCTCGTTCATTTCTATTCAAACTTCCTCTTTTCCTTCTCCTTTGTCACGTTTTATCCTTGTTTCCTGATTCCCAACGGTTTGCCTTTAGTCTCTCTGAATATTGTTTGTCAAGAAGCACACAATTGTAATGAATTGAATCTCTTGCAGCTTAGTCTAGCTGCTTTTTCCAAAGAACACACACACACACTAACACTAACACTAACACTAACACTGACATTAACACTAACACTAACACTAACACTGACATTAACACCAACACCAACACTAACACTAACACTAACACTGACATTAACACCAACACTAACACTAACACTAACACTGACATTAACACTAACACTAACACTAACACTAACACTGACATTAACACTAACACTAACACTAACACTAACACTGACATTAACACCAACACTAACACTAACACTAACACTGACATTAACACTAACACTAACACTAACACTGACATTAACACTAACACTAATACTAACACTAACACTGACATTAACACTAACACTAACACTAACACTGACATTAACACTAACACTAATACTAACACTAACACTGACATTAACACTAACACTAACACTAACACTAACACTGACATTAACACTAACACTAACACTGACATTAACACTAACGCTAACACTGACATTAACACTAACACTAACACTGATATTAACACTAACACTAACATTAACATCAACACTAACACTAACGCTAACACTGACATTAACACCAACACTAACACTAACACTAACATTAACACCAACACCAACACTAACACTAATACTAAAACTAACACTAACATTAACACTAACACTAACACTGACATTACCACTAACACTAAAACTAACACTAACACTTACACTAACACTAATACTAAAACTAACACTAACATTAACACTAACACGAACACTAACACTAACACTAACACTGACATTAACACTAACACTAACACTAACACTAACACTGACATTAACACTAACACTAAAACTAACACTAACACTTACACTAACATTAATACTAAAACTAACACTAACACTGACACTAACACTAACATTAACACTAACACTAACACTAAAACTAACACTAACACTTACACTAACACTAATACTAAAACTAACACTAACATTAACACTAACACTAACACTGACATTACCACTAACACTAAAACTAACACTAACACTTACACTAACACTAATACTAAAACTAACACTAACATTAACACTAACACTAACACTGACATTACCACTAACACTAAAACTAACACTAACACTTACACTAACACTAATACTAAAACTAACACTAACATTAACACTAACATTAACACTAACACTAGCACTAACACTAACACTAACATTAACACTAACACTAACACTAAAACTAACACTAACACTAACACTAACACTAATACTAAATCTAACACTAACACTAACATTAACACTTACACTAACACTAACACTAACACTAACACTAACATTAACACTAACACTAACACTAAAACTAACACTAACACTTACACTAACACTAATACTAAAACTAACACTAACATTAACACTAACACTAACGCTAACACTAACACTAACACTAACACTGACATTAACACTAACGCTAACACTGACATTAACACTAACACTAACACTGACATTAACACTAACACTAACATTAACATCAACACTAACACTAACGCTAACACTGACATTAACACCAACACTAACACTAACACTGACACTAAAACTAACACTAACACTAACACTAATACTAAAGCTAACACTAACATTAACACTAACACTAACACTAACACTAACACTAACACTAACACTAACACTAACACTAACACTAACACTAACATTAACACTAACACTAACACTGACATTAACACTAACACTAAAACTAACACTAGCACTTTAACCACTAAACATTCATTACCTAAAACTAACACTAAGCACTCCCCTCCAACGCCGCGGGGCCCCTTTCCCCGGGCCCGTCCTATTTTTTTATCACTAACATTAATACTAAAACTAACACTAACATTAACACTAACACTAACACTGACACTAACACTTACACTAACACTAATACTAAAACTAACACTAACATTAACACTAACACTAACACTGACATTAACACTAACACTAAAACTAACACTAACACTTACACTAACACTAATACTAAAACTAACACTAACATTAACACTAACACTAGCACTAACACTAACACTAACATTAACACTAACACTAGCACTAACACTAACACTAACATTAACACTAACACTAACACTGAAACTAACACTAATACTAAAACTAACACTAACATTAACACTAACACTAATACTAAAACTAACACTAACACTTACACTAACACTAATATTAAAACTAACACTAACATTAACACTAATACTAACACTATCACTAACATTAACACTAACATTAACAATAACACACTGACACACAAACACATGCTGATAGATGGCTAGAAATACACAAACTGAAGCACACTGTTAAGGTAAAGGATAGAGTAACGTATATTAACAGAGCAGTGTGGCTAGTGACTGATGGAAGCGTGTTAAAAAAATGAACAAAATATGTAAATATTATCGTGTTTGACGAAGTTAACATTTTGTTTTTATAAGCATTAATCACATGCTCTAATGAGGGATATCTGATGGGGAAAATTATATATCAACGAGTGTATCTTGGCATGTTTGTCTTTGTGTGTGTATGTGGGGGGGGGGTGTATGTGTTTGTCTGTGTGTGTGTGTGTGTGCATGGATGTGGAAGTCTCTCTCTCTCTCTCACTCTCTTTCTCACTTTCTCTTTAAGTTAAGTCTCTCTCTCTCGCGCGCGCGCTCACTCTCATTCTCACTCTCACTCTCATTTATTTTCTCTCTCTTTCTCACTTTTTTATTCTCTCTCTCTCTTAAAGGCCTGATATAACTCTCAACTATGCATGCTATTCCCTTTTCTGTCTTCTTGTCTTCATGTTCTTTTCACAGGCAGTGTTACAATTCTGCCTGCGTAATCTAATTTTTCTCTCCACATTATTTTCTTTCTTTTCTTTTTTCTTCTTTCCTTTTTGTCTTCTTCTCTTCTTACCTCTTCACTTCAACTTTTCTCATTCGTTCTTCCCTGCTCCCATTCATTCCTTAAAGATCCTCCTTTCCCTCTATCTTTATCTTGCTTTACCCCACTTCCTTCATCTATCCTAACTACATCCATCCAATCTCTATAATATCTTCTGATAAGGAATTCCAAAGTGTATGGAAACTCGTGCAATCAATCTTACTTTCTCCATTCAAAACCATCTGAACCGGAAGTGTTTGCATCCTACTACCTTGGTTCTAAGTATCAATGGTTTCGTGAGGGAGACTAATATCAATGGTTTCGTGAGGGAGACTAATATCAATGGTTTCGTAAGGGAGACTAATATCAATGGTTTCGTATGGGAGACTAATATCAATGGTTTCGTGAGGGAGACTAATATCAATGGTTTCGTGAGGGAGACTAATATTAATGGTTTCGTAAGGGACACTAATATCAATGGTTTCGTAAAGGACACTAATATCAATGGTTTCGTAATGGACACTAATATCAATGGTTTCGTGAGGGAGACTAGTATCAATGGTTTCGTGAGGGAGACTAATATCAATGGTTTCGTAAGGGACACTAATATCAAGGGTTTCGTAAGGGACACTAATATCAAGGGTTTCGTAATGGACACTAATATCAATGGTTTCGTGAGGGAGACTAATATCAATGGTTTCGTGAGGGACACTAATATCAATGGTTTCGTAAGGGAGACTAATATCAATGGTTTCGTAAGGGAGACTAATATCAATGGTTTCGTGAGGGAGACTAATATCAATGGTTTCGTAAGAGAGACTAATATCAATGGTTTCGTAAGAGAGACTAATATCAATGGTTTCGTGAGGGAGACTAATATCAATGGTTTCGTGAGGGAGACTAATATCAATGGTTTCGTAAGGGAGACTAATATCAATGGTTTCGTGAGGGAGACTAATATCAATGGTTTCGTAAGAGAGACTAATATCATTGGTTTCGTGAGGGAGGCTAATATCAATGGTTTCGTGAGGGAGACTAATATCAATGGTTTCGTAAGAGAGACTAATATCATTGGTTTCGTGAGGGAGGCTAATATCAATGGTTTCGTAAGAGAGACTAATATCAATGGTTTCGTAAGGGACACTAATATCAATGGTTTCGTAAGAGAGACTAATATCAATGGTTTCGTGAGGGAGACTAATATCAATGGTTTCGTAAGAGAGACTAATATCAATGGTTTCGTGAGGGAGACTAATATCAATGGTTTCGTGAGGGACACTAATATCAATGGTTTCGTGAGGGAGACTAATATCAATGGTTTCGTGAGGGACACTAATATCAATGGTTTCGTGAGGGAGACTAATATCAATGGTTTCGTGAGGGAGACTAATATCAATGGTTTCTTAAGGGAGACTAATATCAATGGTTTCGTAATGGACACTAATATCAATGGTTTCGTAAGGAAGACTAATATAAATGGTTTCGTAAGGGACACTAATATCAATGGTTTCGTGAGGGAGACTAATATCAATGGTTTCGTGAGGGACACTAATATCAATGGTTTCGTAATGGACACTAATATCAATGGTTTCGTGAGGGAGACTAATATCAATGGTTTCGTAAGGGACACTAATATCAATGGTTTCGTAAGGGACACTAATATTAATGGTTTCGTAAGGGAGACTAATATCAATGGTTTCGTAAGGGAGACTAATATCAATGGTTTCGTAAGGGACACTAATATCAATGGTTTCGTAAGGGAGACTAATATCAATGGTTTTCGTAAGGAAGACTAATATCAAAGGTTTCGTAAGGACACTAATATCAATGGTTTCCGTGAGGAGACTAGTATCAATTGTTCGTGAGGTAGGACTAATATCATTGTTTCGCCG
>NW_028234417.1:6594022-6599022 GCF_977035675.1 Penaeus japonicus | reverse complement strand
CTTTTCTGCATCCGTCAATATCATAACTTGAAAAAAGTACAAGTACCTGGCGCCTTACATGGCTTTAGAGAGGTAAGTGGGGACGTAGGGTAGAAGGCATAGTTCGATATATGAGAAGCATAATAATTCGTGCAACAAAAAAAATGTGAGTTAGTAATATATCGAATATTGTATCAAAATGTTTTTTTTTTTTTTGTTTTTTTTTTTTTTTTGTATTATTATTATTATTTATATTTTTTTTTTTTTTTTGGATTTGATTTTTTTTTTCTTATAATATTATATGGTATGAGGGTAACTTGTATATGCAACAGAATCATGGGTATGTTTTACTTGTTTGTTTTTCAATGCAACTCGCCTGTAGGTGATGCAATAGCACGCTCCCAGGGTTACTAGCAACATACACATTCCGGCGACGGTAACGTATACGGGATAAACGTAGGTTGCGTGGAACGGGCTGAGCGGGGTAAATGCATCAAGCTGTTGCAAAGTAGGCATCTGTTGAAAGGTTATACTAGGAAGAGAAATGTTATAGGATGGCAATGATACCGACATGGGCTGCAGGTAGGAGGTATTCATTGCAATCTTCCTTGTGTAGGTATGGGTTGCTGGAATAAATAAGGATAAAAAGAGGCTTAACATTAGCAGAGGAGATATTGTGGAGAATAGGGCGTAAGTCATGTGGAGTAATGAGACTGGGAAGCACTTCGCCTGCTGTTGCTGAAATCAACGAGTTGGTTATTGAGTTAGGAAAGTAGCCAGGTCGGAGAAATTAGCAATCGGCTAAAGCGAACTTTTTGATTTCCACAATGTTTGTTACTGGTAAGACTAGCCCATGGTCCTCAACGAAGGCTCCTGGTACTGCGCGAAGCCTAGGGGGTAGGGCATGGCGGTCGGCAGACGCCAATGTGAAGAATGATAAGCCCAAGAGGAGTAAGGTCTGGAAGATAAAAATCAATTAGTGTTCGTCGGCCGGGGGAGAATAGTACTTGTGAGCAAGCTTTAGGACGTCGAAATGAGACCAAGATTGTTCACCTGACTGTATGCATTTAATGTAGGCCTTGTTGTTCTTTACACTAATTACTCTAAATGGACCTTCAAATCTAGGAGCAAGCTTTGACTTAATATTGAGTGGTTGGTTGACTTTTCTAAATACTAATGCTCCAACTTCAATGTCCTTGTGGCGGGCCACTTTGTGTTGAAATGACAGTATTTTATCTCTGGAATTAGTCAAATGCTTCTTTGTGATCTGAAAGATGGACTTATTTCTATTTAGAAGATATTCAGCATAATTATCATTATATAAAGGAACTTGATTTTCATCAAAGAGGTCATAGGGTAGTCTTTTATCCATTCCATATAAAAGAAAATGTGGGGTATCACCTAAGGAAGAATGGAATGTACTATTAATACAAGACTGGATTGTCAATAGTGATTCATCCCATGTGTCTGATGTCGCATCAACAAGCGATCTCATTAATGAGAGGATGGAGGAGTTGAGCCTTTCTGTAATACCATTACTTTGTGGGCGGTAAGGGAGAATGTTAACACGAGTTACATTCATGATATCACATAGCTTATCCATGACTTTGTTATGAAATTCAGTCTAGTTATCAGTTGAAAAATACATGGGGGCTGAATGTCTATGACAGAAGTCGTGAAAAGCATGTGCAACAACATTTGCTGTTTTGTTGGGCACGGGGACGAGTTCACAAAAACGAGTGAAGTTATCAATGAAGACTAAAATATAACGATTTCCATTGCGAGAAGGTAGAAAACCTGACAGTGTGTCGCAAGAGACTTTCTGGAAAGGAAAGTCTGGAATATCATATTTCAATGCAGGGGCTGGGTCATTGGTATTTCCTTTGTAATAAGGACATTGCTTACAAGACTGAACATGCTTAGCAACTTTGCTAATAAGGTGTGGGAAGAAGAAGCGTTGCTGAGCTAAGTGAATTGCCTTATACTTACCACAGTGTGCAGCTTCTTTCGACTCATGGAAAAGAGGAAGGATTCGACCTTCAAGAGATTCAGGAATAACTACAAGCTTACGAGATGCCTTAAGCTTTCTTGTCCTATATCTAGACTTGTAGCAAAGTAGACCGTTAGCATCGAGGTAAAGTTGACTTACTCGAACATGTCTGCTAGGGGGAGGTCTTTCATTCCTTTCTAAAGCTTGAATTAAAGGCCGTACAGATTATCATTACGTTGCGCTATCCGGATCTCGTCCTCCGTGGGTGGGTCCATGGGAGGTACGGCTGGGGCAGCCAAGACCGGGGCGGTAACAGAATGAATGGAGTCGGAACGGCGTCCATTAACATGTGCAGACCGGATCTCGTCCTTCGAAGAATCCTCAACGGTAGGCGCGGCAGTATTTACCAAGATCGGTGCAATGTCAGAGAATTTCACCTTGCGGGAGGCAAAGGTGGGCGAGGAGCTAGATTCAGGCAGGTTGTGAGCGTCAGAGAGAGGAGCGCGTGATAGCGCGTCGGCAACAACATTTTGTTTCCCGGGTAAATAAACAATGGTGACGTCAAACTCTGCAAGAATTTCAATTGCGCGGGCGCGTCGTCCATGAGGGTCCCTACCCTTAAATATGGACGTGAGGGGGGAATGATCAGTGTGCACTTCTATCTGATATCCCAAGATTAGCTCTCGAAAATGACGGAGGGCCCATGTGATACTGAGTAATTCACGGTCCGTCGTGTGATAGCGTTTTTCCGCTGAATTGAGGGCGCGACTTGCAAAAGCAATGGGCTGCGTTTTTCCAGAATGGCCATGTTTCTGGTGGAGTACTGCTCCGAGCCCGAGGTTTGAGGCATCAGTGGTGAGGACAAAAGGCAAACTGAAATCGGGGAAGGCTAAGAGTGGAGCCTTAATTAGTCGCGATTTAAGAGTTGAAAATGCGGCTTTTTCCTCGTTTGTCCACTGCCAAGTAGTATCCTTTTTAAGGAGATGGTTAAGCGGTGTCGCGATGGACCCGTAACCTTGAATGAACGGCCTGTAAAAACCTGAAAGGCCTAAAAATGATTTCAATTCCTTTTGGTTCTTAGGTGTTGGAAAGTCGGCAATGGCTTTAACTTTTGAATCATTAGGTGCAATACCTTTAGATGACAAGGTATGGCCTAAGAATTCTAACTTAGACTTGAAAAACTGACACTTGCTAGGTTGAATACATAATCCTGCAGTTGATAGCCTATTGAAAACCTGGCGCAATTTCTTCTCGTGTTCAGAGAGGGAGGGTGAACAAATTAAAATATCATCTAAATACACGAGGACCTGATCATTAATTAATCCTGATAGTACAAGTGACATTAATCTGCTAAATGTGAGAGGGGAATTGCGAAGGCCGAAAGGGCATACTAAAAATTCAAAGTGTCCCATATGAGTCGAGAAAGCCGTATATGGCACGCTTTCAGGAGCCATAGGAACTTGCAGGAAGCCTTTAGCAAGGTCAATAGTTGAAAAAATCTTATTATTAGAGCCAATGTCTTGCAACAACAATCTAAGATTAGGAATTGGGAATGGTTCTGGCACTGTTACTTTATTCAACTTGCGATAGTCGACCACTGGGCGGAAAGTATTATCCTTCTTTGGAACAAGGAGGAGGGGAAAGGCCCAGGGTGAATTGCTTGGTTGAATAAGATTCATGTCTAACATTGTTTTAACTTCCTTTTCCAAGGCCTGTCGCTTCGAATGAGGGATCTTATAACTCGGTATGTACGAAGGCTTAGCATCAGGCTCAAGGGTAATGGAGTGTTGAAGCAATGTTGTTTTTCCGATAGGACGGTCCTTGGTTGGTAGTACGCTTGGGAATTCTTTAAATAAGGTATTCAAAATATCATATCCTTCATGAAAATCTAAATTTTGCTTTAGGACATGATCAGAGCTCTGCTCATCAGGGGAAGATGATGTTGCAGAAAAAACAGGGGAGGGAACAGGTAAATCAAATTCGCAGATAGGCAAGTCTGTGAATTCATAAGATATTACAGGTACACCAGCGTTAATAGTCAATGGGGCCGGGGTAAGATTAAATACATGCACCTGACATCTATTATCAGTGATATTATACAAGGAAGGTAATGTTGCACAACCTTTTACTCGTATATTATCAGGTAATATCAAAGCGGTACCATTTGCCGAAGGACAAGAAACGTCTATCAGTAGATCATGAAATGCCGGGATAGTAGTGGTAGCACTAGCTATAAACTTAGGAGCATTATCATTAGCGGTCCAAGATTTCGCACAGTCGTCAACGTGTTTTGCGCGCGAAGGTTTGCGTGATGCGGGTGCGCGCGCAGCGAGAGGAGAGGTGAAGCGAGGGCGGGTGGGAGGGGTAGGGGGGTGGTGGGGAGGAGAGGATGGAAAGTGAGGTGTAGACATGGTGTGACTATGGTCATGTGTGACTTCATGGATTGATATTGCGGGTGTGAAAGGGTCGGCATGCGTCCATAGGCAAGAGGGAGTCCTTAACAGGTAATTCTGACCATTAAAAGTAATGCTATTACTCTGAGGGTGGAGGGAAATACCTGTACGGTATAAGAAATCATGACCCAACAAGAGGTGTCCGGGGGTAAAATTAGATTCTACAACGACAAACTTGTGAGCAAAAATTTCACTACCAAGAGAAATGTTAAGGACTTTGCTGCCTAAAGCTGATACCTTATCTCCTGTTATCCCGCAAATGGTGGTTTGACTCGGTTGCAAATCTAATGATAAATCAAAATTCCGCAAGGTATTCAACGAGACCACAGAACAAGAAGATCCGGTGTCTAAGAAGAAATACGCAGGCTTGTCATTCAATATAGATGGAAGCAAAGGCGGTTGAGTGATATCATTAGGGATGCAACTAGTCGAGACAATGTGATGTGTTACCGGTATTGTGCTTGTAGTGGTAATGTGTCTGGGTGTTTTTGGCTTTTCCCTAAAAAATGGCGGTTTGCTTGGCGTTGCTGGAGCAATTTGTATGTTTGATTCACCTGGTCAGGGAACGCTGAGCAGTG
>NW_028234417.1:6584022-6586522 GCF_977035675.1 Penaeus japonicus | reverse complement strand
ATTTCAGTCTTGATTTTCCAGAACTTGTTGCAGGCATTGAATTGTTGTTTGTTCTTGTTTTATTTTTTATTTATACAATACTGGGATTTGTGTGGTCTGCCCATTTTGCCTTTTGATCTGGATTTTTTTTATTGCTCTCCATAGTACGAAATACTAAGGTCAAATCTGTGCCGAGTATAATTTCTAAAATATGGTGCCTATATATATATATATATATATATATATATATATATATATATATATATATATATACATATATGTATATATATATATATATATATATATATATATATATATATATATATCACTAACTTAACTTAAAGCTGTCTTTTGGCAACCTCATTGTTAATTTCGCCTTCATTTTTATCCTGTTCACTTTTCTTAGTGTTTTGTTCTTTGTCTCATTGCTACCTCACTCTTTTCGATGAAACATTGATTGCTAATAGTTGATATGTTGGCTCTCTTCCAAAAGACTAACACATGTCTGCTTTGTTACACGCCAATTTTGATCACTAAGCCCCGTGCACACACACACAGAGACGCATTATATATATATATATATATATATATATATATATATATATATATATATATATATATATATATATATACATGTATATATATATATATATACACATATGTAAAAGATATTCCCTTATTTGCGTTCCAGTTCATCTTCCAAATTTTTCATTCCTATCGTCCCCTTAATTAACCTCAGTTTTACCGAACCATCCCCTCAGGACGCGTGACAACCAATCCCACCGTCCAGCGCCTGCCACAATCAAACAACATAGCCTCTCCTTAAATAACCAAACCTACAGTAGACTCCACCTTATGTCGTCTCAGCCCAGTCATCCTAATCTTGATGAAAGTCGGCCTCATCGAAGGGGGTGGCACATTGGATTACAAGATTAGGACGAAATTAATTCAAATGAACCTGTTTCTCCAGATGAGTATTGAGGTCCTGAAGGAATGAGGTTCGTTATCAGGTAAGCATAGGTATCGGCGTAATACATCTTTCATAATGTGGATGAAAGAGGTACGTAACATGTGGTGTAGATATAACAATGTTGTTTCAGACGAGGAGTTATATGTCATTTTGCGTTGTTATTTGTAATCAGTGTGAAGAAGTAGTTTGCCAAATATGGCTTAAAAACACACATACCTGTTTATCTTTTTATTTTGTTATTCAGTAATAAGAAATAAAACTCTTACTCTTATGTGTGTGAGTGTTAATTTTGTTGTCAATTTCATATACGAAAGTTTTCGCTGAGCTGCCAAATCATCATCATCATCATCATCATCATCATCACTACCATCATTATCATTATCATCATCATCTTTATTACTACTACTACTCTTATTACTTTCGAAAGGGATATTTTTTTTTTATAATTTTCAATAATATTATCATCCTAGCTATTGCTGGTATCATCATTAATGTTTTTGTTCTTTTCAATATCATTATATATAAACATCATTATCTGTATTACTATTACAAGTTGACAGTCAAATATTTGAAATTCCTAGGCCCATTGTTTTGAATTTTGGAATATCTTAACATATGTAAAACACGTTATACATTTACATCTTATAATGTAACATATACATAGAACATGATTTATTTTTCCTTTTTTAACCGTCAGAAAGGTAAGATTCCACCTGTGATGCTATGTTTTGATTTATAAGGCTACGGTACACGTAACTATATATCTTTTACCCTACAAATATTGGGATTTATATTCTATAACAGTACAAAACAGCTGAGTTTGGGGAGATCTTCCCCGTTCTTTGTGGAATTTCCGTTTGCAGCGTAAGACTTTCATTAAAACTTTCGGATTTTGGCTTTTCGGAAAAAGGATTCTAAACTATTATAATTGTTAATATTTCTATTATTATCATAAGTATATTTACTACCGGCATCGTTCTTAACACGTTCCCGACGGGGATAGATTTGATTGACTGGTCCCTAGAACGAGCACTAGTGCCACCTGCAAGGCACCCCAGACGGGTTTTAATTCAAAACGAGGCAAGTTCACCCGACATATCGCATATTCACTTGTTATAATACTGGAGCCATTTTTGTGTTCGTCTTTTTTTTTGTGTGTGATTTATTATATTGTGAGATTTATAGGTGTCATCTGACCGTGTTTATCAGTGTTGTAGTAGACTAAAATTGTAGTATAGAGTCCATTTCAGCTCATTATAGTCTTTATACTTAGTGATAGAAGATTTCAGTTTGGGGGAGCACTAAAGGAATCTGTATCTTGTATGAGCGTATTTTCGTAAACAAATACGACAAAAATAACCGTAATGATAAAGAGAAGAAGGAGACATGTTACAGGTCAGGGCAAATATACTGCCACAGACCCTACACATGGTCACTTTCCTCTTTTCATCCTGCTTGCACATCCTGCATCCCTGGTATTTCAGAGCGGGAGGCGGCCTTTGCTGTAGGTCCTTTCTCTCTGCAAACAGTGCTTGTTAGTGCTTGACTGTG
>NW_028234417.1:6566522-6571522 GCF_977035675.1 Penaeus japonicus | reverse complement strand
CTCGCAAGATAAGCAGGCTATGCAAGACAGATTGCATGATAGAACCTGTTTAATTGACCCGAGGTGTTTACGAATGTAGATGTAGTACTCTGTGGTAGGCTGCTGAGTTGCTAGCAGTAATGCATGCATGGCAATGGTTCATTAGCCATGACGACTAAATTGTGTGTTGAAAGAACTTTTCACCTCCATAAGCTCTGTGCTTATAGTGGTGGAATGGTTATGTTTACAAGAGCGGGAGGAAAAAAATCCGTTTATTCAGTGATACAAAGGATTCTAATTAATACAGCAGTTCCACCTCTATCCTTGGAAAACATATTTGTACTATTTATGTACACACACACACACACACACACACACACACACATATATATATATATATATATATATATATATATATATATATATATATATATATATATATATGTGTGTGTGTGTGTGTGTGTGTGTGTATGTATATATATATATATATATTATATATATATATATATATATATATATATATATATATATATATATATATATATATGTATGTATATATATATATGTATATATATATATATATATATATTATATACATATATATATATATATTATACATATATTTATATATATATATATATATATATATATTATATATATATAATATATATATATAATATATATATATATATATATATATATATATATATATATATATATATATCAGGGGGCTGGCAAGCCCCCCGTGGCAGTATGCGAGCCCGAGGACCCGAAGGGTCCGAGGGTGAGCTCGTAGACGAGCCTCCGGTGCGAGGGCCATCGGCCCTCGTACCGGAGGTGAGTTTGGTACAGTCCGAGAGTCGTAGGACAAGTTCCGGTAACTCCGCTTGCCAGCCCCCTACTATATGTTTCTGTGGATTCGCCGAATTTCAGGTAAAAATTTACCCAACTTCCCAACGTCCGAATTACTTAAAACTTATATTCCGTGCATTTAGTACACAAAGACGCGACTGTCAAAATTTCAGATCGATTGGATTAAAAACGGCCGAGTTATTACAACCTGAAATCGCCGAAAATGAGGGTGTTCTTGTTAAAAATGGGTACGATTATATACATAAGGTAGAGGATATTTTTAGGCAAAAAGTGGGTCCTCTTTGTGATGATATATCTCGAGAAGTATAAAAGATACGCGATTTAGCAACACAGCATTGGAAAGAAGAAAGTTCAAACTTTCAAAAACTGTCCTGAAAAAACATCTGATGACGCAGTGATGACGTCATAATGACGTCACAAAATCACGAATTTCAAAATCAAACTATCCAAAAATAGACGTTTTTCAACTCAATTTTTTTATATGAAACTTTCGAGATAGGAAAAAAATGATCATACTAGCGTAGAAAGGAAATTTAATGTACTTTCTGAAAATGCCGTCAAAACGTTCCGGGCTTCCATGCATTGTTGAGATATTCGCGACTTTTTAAACCGTTTTGACGCGAAAAAGTCGCGAAAAAACACTAAAACGATAAACCTTAATGTGAGAGAACGGGGATGTCCCAGGCCTTCATCTTTCGATATGATGTCGGTTGTAGTCTCGAATTTGCTAATAACTGGTTTTGAGGTAGTATCCTTATTTTGATGATGTATTTGTGACGTCATTAGTAACACGCGGTAAGCCGATTTTTGCACACACAACACCACTTGTATTTGACGTTTAATGTCTGAAAAAAAAACAGTTTCAACTCAAAATTAATTCTTAGTGCTTTTCATATCGCTGCGTTGGCTATTGGATGAAACATTTCATCAATTTCATTAATTGAATAATTGGCCAATTAAACCAATTAACGCTCGTATCTCGGCTCACACATAAGATAGCGTCGTAAATCCAACGATATCTGTCTTGTTGACATTGATTGAGTGTAGTAGGTGCCACATGAGACCATTCATTATTATTCCCTCAATAAGATAATTGGTCAATTAAACCTATTAGATCTCTGAACACTGAAAAAGACTGATATTTTTCCCAAAACCAAAAAGGATTTGGTTGTGTTGGTCCGTGGCAGTTGAGCGTCCCTTTCTTTACCCTAAAACCTATGATATGGAAGGAACGCGGCAGTCCGCATACTGCCGCCACCCTACTACATGCACTGACAGTGACACTGACTGTTCAGTACAGTGAAAAATTATGCTCATGTGGCCTAAATTTATTTTAGAAGAATTATTACTGTGACTACTACTACTAGCTATATTATTAATGATTCACACGACCTTAGTCTTGAAGTTTGACTATGAAGCATCGACACCTCTTTAGAGCTCAATAACAGGAAGGAAAAACTAATGGGATGAGTACTTAAATTGAATAATTTACGTTATTTATAGTTCTATTGGGCGAAGCATCCACATTAAAAGTATAACTAATTAGACAATGCAAATGAGTTTGTTGCAGAGTTCAAAACTTTGAAATCTTTCGAATTCGTTCAACTACATAATGTTTTCGTAAATCTAAATCATTGCAATCAAGTGTACCTCAAATTTGATCAAGTATAATAATTGTTGTAAGTTTAACATAATGTTAAATTTACAACAATTATTATATTTGATCAAATTTGAGGTACACTTGCAAATTATACATAAAGTATAATTTAGATTCGGGGACAAATGATCCGTGCATGTAGTGGGGTGGCGGCAGTATGCGGACTGCCGCGTTCCTTCCATATCATAGGTTTTAGGGTAAAGAAAGGGACGCTCAACTGCCGCGGACCAACACAACCAAATCCTTTTTGGTTTTGGGAAAAAAAAAAAAATATATATATATATATATATAATATATATATATATATATATATATATATATATATTATATATATATATATATAATATATATATAATATTATATATATATATATATATATGCATATATATATATATATATATATATATATATATATATATATATATATATATATATAAGCATATATATATACACACATATATATATATGTGTGTGTGTATAAAAAAAAAATAATATATATATATATATATATATATATATATATATATATATATATATATGTGTATGTATATATATATATATGTTTGTGTATATATATATATATATGTTTGTGTTTATATATATATATATATATATATATATATATATATGTTTGTGTATATATATATATATGTTTGTGTATATATGTATATATATGTTTGTGTGTGTATATATATATATATATATATATATATATATATATATATATATATATATATGACCGGGACTCGGACCCACGCCGTCGGATTGACTGGCACGGTACTGAATCCGCTAGACTACACGACCCACTAAAAAAATTGTCTAACCAGACGCCTTACAAACCGTCATGGACATCTCCTATTTACTCATGCGTTACTGCATTCTGATTTGGGACTTAAATTTGTGATTTCGTTGCTGCCGGGTGCCCGTGGGAATTGTCTGTAAAACCTCGCTATCACTGCTCTGCTATGAGCAAATAAGTAATTTCCATGACGGTTGTAAGGCGTCAGGTTAGACAATTCTTTTAGCGGGTCGTGTAGTCTAGCGGATTCAATACCGTGCCTGTCAATCTGACGGCTCGGGAGGTAAAATTTGTATTTCTGTATGTATATATATATATACATATATACATATATATATATATACATATATATATATATGTGTATGTGTTTGTGTTTGTGTGTGTGTGTGTGTATGTGTACACGCGTGCGAGCGTGCGTGTATCCAAATCCGCTTGCGTGCATCACACCTCCTTCATGTGTGTACAGCTCCTCGCCACCGCAGCGCCACTCATGCTCCCTTCCTCCTGGCATAACACTCCACTTTATTCCCGTCATAAACTTTCTGTTACAATAACACCTTCATAAACTCGCCGCCAAATGCATGCAGAAAAATGTGTAAGACTAGAATTTCGAGCTTGGGCGACGGCGAAGGCGATTGCAGGCATTGTTGCTCGCGTCGCCACTTTGTACTTTGGTTTTTCATGTATTAGCCTTTTGGTTATAATTGCCTTAATTTGTACTAATCTGTTACGGGTATTGTCATTATTTATCTCATTATCATGAGTGGTAAGAGTATATTTGTTATTGCTATTATCATTATTATTATTATTATTTCAATAATTATTATTATTATTTCAATCATTATCAATATTGTTTTCTGTTATTATCATTATTGTTGTCTTATATCATAATTTTTATCATCATCATTATTATCATTATCATCATTATTTTTCTATTGATATCGTTATCCTCATCATTATTATTGTTATTATCACCATTATTGTTATCATTATTATTGTCATCGTTATTAAAAAAGAAATATAATTATTATCCTCATCGTGGTCATTATTATTACTATTATTATTATCATTATTTATATATCATCATTATGTATATCATTATCGCTATTATCATTATCAATTATTATCACCATAATCATTATCATTGTTACTATTACTATTATCATTATCATCATTATCATTATTATCGTCAATGCTATTATGATTATCACTATCATTATTATATTTTTAGTATCATTATCATTAATATCATCATTAATATCATGAAAGAAAAATTACAAAATGATACCGATAGCATTGTTGTCAAGGGTGATAATAACAGTGATGATAAAAACAGTAATAGGAATGTATGCTTGTGTGTGTGTCTGAAATTCCCTTTCTTGTTTAGTCTGGAAGTTTTCTTTACTTTGTTCTCTCATTGACAAAGCCTCTATATATTTCATAAAAAAAAAAATAAATAAAAAATAAAAAAAATAAAAAAAAACTATTTTCGATACTTCTCTCTCATAAAGGCTCGCTTGATTATCTTTCTCCTTGTTTTCTTTTAATGATGAACTATAAGAAAACAAAAACACGAAACACAAAATAGGTTTATTAAAAGATGGGACAATAAGTTGAGATCCTCTTGTATTGCAAAGAAGTTGTTTCTTCTTTGGATAAATCTTTCTAGATAACAGGATTCATTTCTGTCAT
>NW_028234417.1:6519022-6531522 GCF_977035675.1 Penaeus japonicus | reverse complement strand
TGAGTTTTGTATGCCGTTGGCGACCTGTTTAGCCTTTAATGGTAGGTTAACAATCCACATATTGTAAGTGGGAGCGAGCGTGGACACTCTGTCTTATCATGCAGAGCTATTTTAATGTGTATTCTTTCCTCTCACATTTTCTCTTATGAAACACTAGTGAAGATGTGACACAGGCACAGTCAAATGCATATAGCAAAACAGTAAAAACTTAATTTATATGATATTAATGATGTGAATCAATCTTAATCTATGACGATAATAATAATGATAATAACTTTCGAGATTGTAGAAAATCGGTATAAATAAATAGACCAACCAGAGTGGTTAGCTTAGTCCTAAATCATTATCATAACGTATTTTACTTATAAAGCGCCAATTCCAGTAAACAAAAAAAAATGTGCAGCTTATTTTCAAGTTACGCGCGTGTTTGTGTGTGTGTGTGTCTGTTACTGTGTATGTGGTTAAGAAGGTGAATGTGTATTTTGTCTTGATTTTGCAACTTCCATGGATGTTTTTGGTAGGTATGCTTACTGTGTGGTAATTGATGATATGGGGGCTTTCAATGGTGCTTGTGAAAAAAAAAAAATACAGATGAAAGGAAAAAGGCGTATAAGGGGGTGGGGTAGGTGTGTGTGTGTGTTTGTGTGTGTGTTTGTTTGTGAGTGTGTGTGTGTATTCCCGCACACTCATTCAGTGATTAAATTTTATAATAACACATCCTTTACGTACAACATTGACAGATCCTCAGCTCTTATTTCACGTGCATTAAAGTGCATAGCAATGATATGATCTAAACAAAACATCCTCATAATTCACATTAGACTAAGAGATTAATCCAATCACGGTGATTCTTCGCCCTGTGGCACCTCTCCATGGTTCGCTATCCGGGAATTACCATTATAATGAGGTAAGTTACCCGATACCATCTTTACTTAGCATATGAGTCTGTGAACTCACTCGGGGCAGACTAACAGCTCTGGTGGTCGTTTATAAAGAGAAATGTAAGGGAGGAAAGGAAGAGATGCGTGAATGAATGAGAGAGAGAAAGAGAGAGAGAGAGAGAGAGAGAGAGAGATTCATTTTAATTATTGATAGTGTTTTTCTTTGGAAGAAAATAAGCGAAATAAAGGAAAACAAAGTAAAAGCCAGACACAGTTGTCCAAGCCTGATTAAAGTACCAAGCAAATAAATATCATATAGACTCAAAACGCTTAGGCATTTGTGTGAAAATAATACGGTTTCCTGCAGAGAATAGATAATTGAATAAGTAAGCAAGTGCGACACCCTTTTGGTTGAAGATAGACTGATGGATAGATGGATAGATAGATGCTGAGGCTGTTCGATAGATATATAGACATATATTAAGAGAACGATAGATCAAGATAGAACAACAGATAAGACAGACAGATAGATATATAGAGAGCGATAGAGTAGATGGATGAATCGTTCGGATGATAGATTTACAGATGGTGATGGTATGATAGAGAAACTGATCAATAGATAGATCGATAGATAAATATATACTCATATGCACAAATTCATAGATAAATAGAGAGTGACGGGACTACTGACTTTGCGTCTGTTTTCTCTCTCTCTCTCTCTCTCTCTCTCTCTCTCTCTCTCTCTCTCTCTCTCTCTCTCTCTCTCTCTCTCTCTCTCTCTCTCTCTCTCTCTTTTGTGTATGTGTAGGAGTGTGTGTGTATGAGAGTTTATATATATATATATATATATTATATATATATATATATATATATATATATATATATATATATATATATATATTCTTTTCTTTCTTTCTGTCTTTCTTTTCTTCTTTCTTTTTTTTCTTTTTTTTTTTCTTTTTTTTGTGTGTGTATGTGTAGGAGTATGTGTGTATGAGAGTGTATAATTATGTGGATATGTCTTTTTTATTCGCATTTCTGTATTATCTAATGCGAAGTATTCATGCTGAACGAGTTGTACACAAAGCAAGGAAGAGAAAAGAAGGAAAATACAAGAATATGCCTAATATGCCAGAGACCTTTTCGCTTCGTTATGTTATGTTATATGTACGTATACAAACATTCCTTTGTTCGTGGGTGTATATGTGTATGGGTAGATGGATTAGTGTGTGAAAGTTATTTATTTGAGCGTGTGTGTGTCTGTTTGTGTGTGTGTGTGTCTGTTTGTGTGTGTGTGTGTGTGTGTGTGTGTGTGTGTCTGTTTGTGTGTGTGTGTGTGTGTGTCTGTTTGTGTGTGTGTCTGCTTGTGTGTGTGTGTTTGTTCGTGTGTGTGTGTGTCTGTTTGTGTGTGTGCGTGAGATTGAGGTTAAAGATCACCCCGATTTACGAGCCAAGTCTCCTCCCAGCCTGCTTCAACTGTCTCGTTTGTCTTGGATGCACAAAGGACTTCCAATTTGCCTCAGAAGAGAGCGCAACATCTCTAAGAATTCTGAACGAAACTGGAAGACTTGATAATGCAATAACAACTATAATAATGAAATTATCGTTAATGATAGTGGATACTTTTATTATATTGATGATAATTTGGATAATCATGAGAATTATGATAACAATAATGATATCAATAATTAAATTGATGATGATGATAATGATAACGATGATAATAATAATCCTACTACTACTCCTAATGATAATAATGATAATGATTTTGATAACAATGACGGTGATGATGATGATGATAATAATAATAATAATAATGAATAGTGATGACAATGATGATAACAATAATAAGGATGATGATGATAATAATAACAATGATGATAATACTAATAACTATTGTAGTGAATTAGTTTAGTTATTTATGCACCACCCTGGCTAACTGCACAAGTATGGGCAAGCTTTGATATATTGATATAGGTTCATGACATTGTTGCTAACATTGTATCACAAATTAAGGTAATAACATGATTGTATTCTCTGTGAAAAGGCATTTGATAAATGGTTGTAATAGGATATCGCATACTGAATTTCGGATATAGTATAAATACATCTCCTAGTTCAGTTGATGATATGAAATTATTACCTAACTCTGCATACTCTAAAAGGTTATATCACATGGCACTCTGAGATATAATGTTCTTGTATTCGATTATTTTCTTCGTTGCAAAGTCTGCATTTAGATTCTCCTACTTTGCATTCTGAACTGACCTGCCTCTACATTCTACATCCAAATTTGATTCTTGCAGTCACAATATCGCATTGTCTTATTCTTGTCTTATGTGAACCTCCCCTGCGAAAACTGGTCAAAATATTTATCCTGGCATCAGGCGGGTCAATCCGCAGATTTCGGGTCGCCTGTGTGTGTGTGTGTTTGCCTATAATAAAAATACAGTGCGTTTTTATGTTTCTTTGACTTAGCTTTTCGATTGCTCCGTGTTTTATGTCTGCATCTACATTAATACTACTCTACATAACACTACTTACTCATTACTTATCTTATATTCTGTACTTACCTTGATCTTGTCTCTTTTTCGTCGACTATAACTTCTTACCTTAATAATTTTTCATCTGTTTATCTCTTCTTGTTTTCTCTCGTTTCCCCGACACGGATTCTTTTAATTACGTTTTATTTTATGTATTTCAAGTTTACTTTTCAACACACTTTTACACTTTTTAAATAGAAACATATTGAATTAAACTGCCTGTATAAAAGGTCAAGCCAGGGCAGTTAACGGGAAAGGGTTCTTAGACCTGTCAAGTGGCAGACGATCTTTTGGATTTTAACTGGCTGCCAGTTCTGGTTTTAAATAATATTATAGGGAAATTGTACAAAAAATAAACAAATACCCTCTCTTTTACCAAGTAAGTGTATGGAAGCATGTTGCTTTGTATATCAGCTTTTTCAAATGACGGTGTTAATAAATGTTTAATATAGATCCTCCCCTTTTTCATGTTGCCTTTTAAGTCAGCCAGTTTTTTTTTTTTTTTTTTTTTTTTTTCAAATGGCGGCTATGGGATGAAAATTATTGACATTTCTTTCATTCCTTTATACCCGAGATTCCTCTTCAATAATGCGCCAGACTCACATTGTGGATATGACGTGTATGGGGTAACACACTACCAAACTTACCATCTACGGAGTTAATAATTACCTACCGTAATTATGATAATAGTGTTGAAAATAATGATAATAATAACAGGAATAATAATTATGATGGTAATAATAATAATGGTGATGAATATGATGAAGATGATGATGATGGAGATTATGGTGATAATAATGATAAAGAGGTAAATTATGATAATGACAATGATATGAATGCAATAATGATATAAATAAAAATCAATATCATTATCATGATGATACCGCTAATAAATAATTTGCTTAAGAATGAAAGTGATAATAAAGATAATGAAAATGGTAATAATGATAATGGTAAAGATGACGCAATGATGATATTCATTAATGATGATGAAAATGATATTTGTCATTATTACTATCAATATTACTTACATGATGGTGATATTTGTGTCGATAAGAAGAAATAATGACTATAATAATATCAATAACAATATCAACAATAATAACAATAATGATGATAATCCTCGTTAGTGTAGATAATGATTATGATTATGATGGTGATGATTTTGATGATGATAATAATGACAAAAATCATGATAACAATGGCATAAATAACAATGAGAGAAATTATAACGATCTGGGGCGATGATCGCCGGATATTTACTTTCAGGTCCTTATAAATTAAAATAGGGTTGGGGGGGGGTTGGTCGGTGTTTTGGGGTCCGTTAGAGTTTTTTTTTTTTAGAGTTTAAGAGGGTTTAGTTTTTTTAGAGGTTTAAGGGAGTTAGATAGAATTTTCGTAGAGTTAAAAGCTAGTTTTCCGCGTGCGCTAGTATTCAGTTTTGTTTTGCGAGCGCCGTGTGTGGCCGGGGCCTCTTTGGCCTCTACGACCTTGGAGCCTCTGGCCGGGCTGTGGGGTGTGGCCTCTTACAATTGAACAATATTTTACCATTTAGTATATCCTTAATTTCAGTATTGCATTCCTTCCTATTTAATAAACCAACGGCCTTATCTGGCCTATTAACTATTACATCTTTATCCACTTCGAGGTTATTCAAGCTGTTTATCAGGTAGGAGTGTCCCTATTTGGGCCGAAATTCTGTTATTATTGCCCTGCTCTTACTGCCGATTCGTTCCTAATGAAGACACGAGAGAGAGAGAAGGCGAAGGTGGGTATTTGCTTATAAACGGAATATTTTTGTATCCGATTTTGAGTAAGTGTTGATTGAAGGTATGAAGTAATTAAGGTAGTGCAGCTGAAAAATCCATCTAAAAACGAAAAGAAAAAAAGAAGAAGGAAAAAAAAGCTTTAAAGTGAATTACCCAATAACGGCAATAGTGATGGCGACGTCGAAACATTTTGCAGGAATGTAAAGAAAATGTAAAGGAAAGAATGGGAATGTCAAAGAAATGTAAAGAAAAGGGCAGATAAATGTTATTAAGTTCAATTTCCCTTAAATGATAGAACGAAATCAAGGATAAAACTTGAACTGCAAATGCCAAAGCAACAGGTAAAACAATGACCAATATGAGACAAAAAAAAAGGAGAACAAAGTTGAAATTTCGTTAAAGTGATTACGGAAGTGACCATCTTCTTATAATGCAATAAAAGCAACACAGATGTTACACAGTTCCTCAGCTAAGCCAGCGAACTTCTCCGCGGGTTATTGAAAGGAAAATGATTACCAAAGAAGCCCGCATGGTTTAGAGACAATATTCCTTGTACGAAATACATCGTGGCGTGGCCGGGGCTGCTTAAATGCGGAAATTACACCGCCCTTTGGGACTAAACGAACTTGGGAATGTTGAAGCGCGGAAATGAAAACGTCAGACAAGGGAAAAAAAGTGAAGCTGTAGTTATTTTTCTCTATAAAATACATTTAACATTTTAATAACAAAGGGTGTAAGTGTACTCATGATTTGTCCTATTATTTTCCTCATTTGTGTATGTATTTACTGCTTATTCTTATGATTATTTCCTTTTTCCATTAGCCTTTCAATCCCCGAGATTTTTTTTTTTTTTTTTTTTTTTTTTTTTTTTTTTTGTGTGTGTGTGTGTGTGTGTGTGTGTGTGTGTGTGTGTGTGTGTGTATGCGGGCGCGTTCGTGTTCGTGCAAAAGTGAGAGGAGGAAATTGATTAAATCCTCGTTAGTACTGTTTGATAATCACAAAATTGATTAAAAATAATTTCTTCAACAACCTAGACAAGAAAACAGTTCTTTTATATTTTGCTTAGTAATTCATATGCATTATGAAAACTGATACGTTATATGACATTAACATATTTGCTAAACTACTATTATTTCAAATGATAATGAAGATTCTGATATAAAAAAAAAATGTTCACAATGATGATTTTTATCATTCTTGAAATGAAAGTGATAAAGACAATAAAAATGACAATGCTAACAATAATAATAGTTTTGATAATAATGCATATGAATTACTAAGCAAAATACAAAAGAACTGTTTTCTTGTCTAGGTTGTTGAAGAAATTATTTTTAATCAATTTTGTGATTATCAAACAGTACTAACGAGGATTTAATCAATTTCCTCCTCTCACTTTTGCACGAACACGAACGCGCCCGCATACACACACACACACACACACACACACACAAAAAAAAAAAAAAAAAAAAAAAAAAAAAAAAAAAAAAAAAATATCGGGGATTGAAAGGCTTATGGAAAAGGAAATAATCATAAGAATAAGCAGTAAATACATACACAAATGAAGAAAGTAATAGGACAAATCATGAGTATACTTACACCCTTTGATATTAAAAAGTTAAATGTATTTTATAGAGAAAAATAACTACAGCTTCACTTTTTTTTCCCCTGTCTGACGTTTTCATTTCCGCGCTTCAACATTCCCAAGTTCGTTTAGTCCCAAAGGACGGTGTAATTTCCGCATTTAAGCAGCCCCGGCCACGCCACGATGTATTTCGTACAAGGAATATTGTCTCTAAACCATGCGGGCTTCTTTGGTAATCATTTTCCTTTCAATAACCCGCGGAGAAGTTCGCTGGCTTAGCTGAGGAACTGTGTAACATCTGTGTTGGTTTTATTGCATTACAAGAAGATGGTCACTTCCGTAATCACTTTAACGAAATTTCAACTTTGTTCTCCTTTTTTTTTTTTTGTCTCATATTGGTCGTTGTTTTACCTGTTGCTTTGGCATTTGCAGTTCAAGTTTTATCCTTGATTTCGTTCTATCATTTAAGGGAAATTGAACTTAATAACATTTATCTGCCCTTTTCTTTACATTCCTGCAAAATGTTTCGACGCCACCATCACTATTGCCGTTATTGGGTAATTCACTTTAAAGCTTTTTTTTCCTTCTTCTTTTTTTATTTTCGTTTTTAGATGGATTTTTCAGCTGCACTACCTTAATTACTTCATACCTTTAATCAACACTTACTCAAAATCGGATACAAAAATATTCCGTTTATAAGCAAATACCCACCTTCGCCTTCTCTCTCTCTCGTGTCTTCATTAAGAACGAATCGGCAGTAAGAGCAGGGCAATAATAACAGAATTTCGGCCCAAATAGGGACACTCCTACCTGATAAACAGCTTGAATAACCTCGAAGTGGATAAAGACGTAATAGTTAATAGGCCAGATAAGGCCGTTGGTTTATTAAATAGGAAGGAATGCAATACTGAAATTAAGGATATACTAAATGGTAAAATATTGTTCAATTGTAAGAGGCCACGCGAAACTAGCCTTTAACTCTACGGAACCCCAACCCTATTTTAATTTATTAGGACCTGAAAGTAAATATCTGGCGATCATCGCCCCAGATCGTTATAATTTCTCTCATTGTTATTGATGCCATTGTTATCATGATTTTTGTCATTATTATCATCATCAAATCATCATCATCATAATCATAATCATTATCTACACTATTACTAGGATTATTATCATTATTGTCACTATTGTTGATATTGTTATTAATATTATTATACTTATTATTTCTTCTTATCGACAAAAATATCACCATCATGTAAGTAATAGTGATAGTAATAATGACAAATATCATTTTCATCATCATTAATGAATATCATTATTACATCTTTATTACCATTATCATTATTACCATTTTCATTATCTTTATTATCACTTTCATTCTTAAGCAAATTATTTATTAGCGTTATCATCATGATAATGATATTGATTATTATTTATATCATTATTGCATTCTTATCATAATCATTATCATAATTTACCTCTTTATCATTATCATCACCATAATCTCCATCATCATCATCATATTCATCATCATTAATATTATTACAATCATAATTATTATCCCTGTTATCATTATCATTATTTTCAACACTATTATCATAATTACGGTAGGTAATTATTAACTCCGTAGATGGTAAGTTTGGTAGTGTGTTACCCCATACACGTCATATCCACAATGTGAGTCTGGCGCATTATTGAAGAGGAATCTCGGGTATAAAGGAATGAAAGAAATGTCAATAATTTCATCCCATAGCCGCCATTTGAAAAAAAAAAAAAAAAAAAAAACTGGCTGACTTAAAAGGCAACATGAAAAAGGGGAGGATCTATATTAAACATTTATTAACACCGTCATTTGAAAAAGCTGATATACAAAGCAACATGCTTCCATACACTTACTTGGTAAAAGAGAGGGTAAAACCATAACTGCCAGCCAGTTAAAATCCAAAAGATCATCTGCCACTTGACAAGTCTAAGACCCCTTTCCCGTTAACTGCCCTGGCTTGACCTTTTATACAGGCAGTTTAATTCAATATGTTTCTATTTAAAAAGTGTAAAAGTGTGTTGAAAAGTAAGCTTGAAATACATAAAATAAAACGTAATTAAAACACATATAAAATGAGGACATAAAAGACTTATAACAGGAAAGCAGGAATTAGGGAAAGAAAGAATCCGTGTCGGGGAAACGAGAGAAAACAAGAAGAGATAAACAGATGAAAAATTATTAAGATGTTATGATAGACGAAAAAGAGACAAGATCAAGGTAAGTACAGAATATAAGATAAGTAATGAGTAAGTAGTGTTATGTAGAGTAGTATTAATGTAGATGCAGACATAAAACACGGAGCAATCGAAAAGGTAAGTCAAAGAAACATAAAAACGCACCGTATTTTTATTATAGGCAAACACACACACACACACACAGGCGACCCGAAATCTGCGGATTGACCCGCCTGATGCCAGGATAAATATTTTGACCAGTTTTCGCAGGGGAGGTTCACATAAGACAAGAATAAGACAATGCGATATTGTGACTGCAAGAATCAGATTTGGATACAGAATGTATTGGCAGGTCAGTTCAAAATGCAAGGTAGAAGAATCTAAATGCAGACTTTGCAACGAAGAAAATAATCGAATACAAGAGTGCCATGTGATATAACCTTTTAGAGTATGCAGAGTTAGGTAATAATTTAATATCATCAACTGAACTAGGAGATGTATTTATACTATATCCGAAATTCAGTATGCGATATCCTATTACAACCATTTATCAAATGTCTTTTTCACATAGAATACAATCATGTTATTACCTTAATTTGTAATACAATGTTAGCAACAATGTCATGAACCTATATCAATATATCAAAACTTGCCCATACCTGTGCAGGTAGCCAGGGTGGTGCATAAATAACTAAACTAATTCACTACAATAGTTATTAGTATTATCATTGTTATTATCATCATCATCATCCTTATTATTGTTATCATCATCGTCATCACTATTCATTATTATTATTATTATTATTATCATCATCATCATCATCATCATCACCGTCATTGTTATCATAATCATTATCATTATTATCATTAGGAGTAGTAGTAGGATTATTATTATTATCGTTATCATTATCATCATCATCATCAATTTAATTATTGATATCATTATTGTTATCATAATTCTCATGATTATCCACATTATCATCAAATTAATAAAAGTATCCACTATCATTAACAATAATTTCATTATTATAGTTGTTATTGCATTATCAAGTCTTCCAGTTTCGTTCAGAATTCTTAGAGATGTTGCGCTCTCTTCTGAGGCATATTGGAAGTCCTTTGTGCATCCAAGACAAACGAGACAGTTGAAGCAGGCTGGGAGGAGACTTGGCTCGTAAATCGGGGTGATCTTTAACCTCAATCTCACGTACACACACAAACAGACACACACACACACGAACAGACACACACACAAGCAGACACACACACAAACAGACATACACACACACACACACAAACAGACACACACACACACACACGAACAGACACACACACACAAGCAGACACACACACAAACAGACACACACACACACAAACAGACACACACACGCTCAAATAAATAACTTTCACACACTAATCCATCAACCCATACGCATACACACCCACAAACAAAGGAATGTTCGTATACGTACATATAACTTAACACAACGAAGCCAAAAGATCTCTGGCATATAAGGCATATTCTTGTATTTTCCTTATTTTCTCTTCCTTGCTTTGTGTACAATTCGTTCAGCATGAATACTTCGCATTAGATAATACAGAAATGCGCAATAAAGAAGACATATCCACATAATTATACACTCTCATACACACACACTCCTACACATACACACACACAAAAAAAGAAAAAAAAGGAAAAAAAAAAAGAAAGAAGAAAAGAAAGAAAGAAAGAAAAAAAAAAGAATACATATATATACATATATATATATATATATATATATATATATATATATATTATATATATATATATATATGTATATATATATATATATATTATATATATATATATATATATATATATATATATATATATATATATATATATATATAAACTCTCATACACACACACTCCTACACATACACAAAAGAGAGAGAGAGAGAGAGAGAGAGAGAGAGAGAGAGAGAGAGAGAGAGAGAGAGAGAGAGAGAGAGAGAAACAGACGCAAACTCAGTAGTCCCGTCACTCTCTACTTATCTATGAATTTGTGCATATGAGTATATATTCATTTATTGATCTATCTAGTGATCAGTTTCTCTATTATTCCATCACCATCTGTAAATCTATCATCCGTACGATTCATCCATCTACTCTATCGCTCTCTATATATCTATCTGTCTGTTTTATCTGTTGTTCTATCTTTATCTATCGTTCTCTTAATATATGTCTATATATCTATCGAACGACCTCAGCATCTATCTATCCATCTATCCATCAGTCTATCATCAACCACAGTAGTGTCGTACTTGCTTATTTATTCAATTGTCTATTCTCTGTAGGAAACCGTATTATTTTCAAACAAATGCCTCAGCATTTTGAGTCTATATGATATTTATTTGCTTGGTACTTTAATCAGGCTTGGACAACTGTGTCTGGCTTTTACTTTGCTTTCCTTTATTTCGCTTATTTTCTTCCAAAGAAGAAAAACATTATCAATAATTAAAATGAATCTCTCTCTCTCTCTCTCTCTCTCTCTCTCTCTCTCTCTCTCTCTCTCTCTCTCTCTCTCTCTCTCATTCATTCACGCATCTCTTCCTTTCCTCCCTTACATTTCTCTTTATAAACGACCACCAGAGCTGTTAGTCTGCCCCGAGTGAGTTCAAAGACTCATATGCTAAGTAAAGATGGTATCAGGTAACTTACCTCATTATAATGGTAATTCCCGGATAGCGAACCATGGAGAGGTGCCACAGGGCGAAGAATCACCGTGGTTGGATTAATATCTTAGTCTAATGTGAATTATAAGGATGTTTTGTTTAGATCATATCATTGCTATGCACTTTAATGCACGTGAAATAAGAGGTGAGGATCTGTCAATGTTGTACGTAAAGGATGTGATATTATAAGATTTAATCACTGACTGAGTGCGCGGGAACACACACACACTCACACTCACAAACAAACACACACACACACAAACACAAACACAAACACACCTACCTCACCCCTCTTACACGCCTTTTTCCTTTCATCTGTATTTTTTTTTTCTTCACAAGCACCATTCAAAGCCACATATCATCCATTGCCACACAGTAAGTATACCCACCAAAAACATCCATGGAAGCTGCAAATTCAAGACAAAATACACATTCACCTTCTTAACCACACACACAAACATGTGAGTAACTTGAAAATAAGCTGCACATCTTTTTTGTTTACTGGAATTGGCGCTTTATAAGTGGAATACGTTATGATAATCATTTAGGACTAAGCTTTTTTATTTTTTCTATTATTACTATAAAATAAGATTTATCTATATAATTGATATAATATAAATCAAGTTTTTATTGTTTTGTTATATGTCTATGAGTATCCCTGTCCGCCATCTTCAGTGTTTCATAAGAGAAAATGTGAGAGGAAAGAATAAACATTAAAATAGCTCTGCATGATAAGACAGAGAGCCCACGCTCGCTCCCACTTACAATATGTGGATTGTTAACCTACCATTAAAGG
>NW_028234417.1:6479022-6481522 GCF_977035675.1 Penaeus japonicus | reverse complement strand
TGAGCTGTTTTGCTTTCTGTGTTTTTTTTCATTCTGATTAGGGAGAATTCCTCTTCTGCTAATTGTTAGCTCCTAGTAATAATTCCTCTGTCGCAGTAGTCGAACGCGCTTTTCCCCTCGTCCACAATTAGATCTGTCAGTCTGTGAATTTGGCCACGGAAATGACTTGGAATTTTTCCTCATGTTGTCGAGATCTTTCAACTGTCTTTCGAATCGATTGATGGTCTCTATGGCTCTGGCAGTTCTGATGCCACATCTCGATTGACCTCCCTTCCATTTTGCCCCACCCCCCCGGTAAAGTACTTATCTGTGATGTCATCGGCATTACATATGAATGACTTACTGTCCATGTGATGGTTCGGGGCATTCTGCCTGTATAGATTGGTGTAAGATGGTCGGTGAGAGGCAGCTTCCCTGAGGGACTCCACTGCTGAGGAATTGCTTCACCTACTGTAATTGCCGATGATCTATTCGTGGCACTATTCTTATCTCCAAGAAAATCGCGACAATAACTTGGTCAAGTGCGTCGGGAGGTTCAGCCTTGATGATCTTAAGTTTTCAGGCCTGTGTGACCAAACCTAGATCGAAGGCTTTGGCCATATCTCTCAGGACCACATTCACTATGGTTCCTTGTTGCTCATGTTCATTGGCAATTTCTTTCGTATATGATGCAATGGCTGCGATGATGTTCCTCTGCTTGGTCTGAAGCCATGTTCCTGGGACTTTGCAGATCGGTTTCATCTCCAGTGATTGCGCAATCGTAAGGTTTGCACAATTTCTAATCGTGTGATCAGTTCAGTTCCATTTTCAGAGAGATTTGCGAAGACGTCGCTTCGCCCGGGCTATATGCACGAGGCGGGGCCCGGCCTCTCCAGCTTTAAGAAGTCCCACTCATCTGATCATTATGTATATGTATATATATATAATTAAAAAATTAATTTTAAATATATATAAATTATATATATATATATATTATATATTTATACACACACACACACACGCAACACACCGCACTCACACACACACACATATATATATGTGTGTGTGTATATATTTATATGTAATATCTATATATATATATATATATATATATATATATAATATGTATATGTATTAAATCATTATGTAGTATATATATATGTATATATATATATATATATATATATATATATATATACTATATATATATTAATATTAATGAAATACACATACACACACACATAACACAACAAACATATATATATATATATATATATATATATAATATATATATATACAATCATATTTACCTCCCGACCGGGACCGGCGAACCCGCGCCGTAAGATCGACAGGCACGGTTGATACCGTTCAGCTACACGACCCTAAAAGAGATGTCTCAAAATCTTTCTCCAGCACGCCTTATGAGATGTCATGGACATTACACTATGTGTCTCTTAAAGAATCAGTGATAGCTGCAGGTTTTCACAACGAACATCTCCCACGGTCACTCGGCACCGCACGGAATCACAATTCAAGTCCCAAATCAAGTTACCAAGGTTTATATGTGTGAGAAATGGTAGGAAATGAGCAGTAACTGCATTTTAATATATTACAAATAATTACCTCCCTGACCGGTACTGCGAACCCGCGCCGTAAGATCGACAGCACGGTTATACCGTTCACTACACGACCCGTAAAAAGAGATGTTTCAACCAGACAGCCTTATGAGATTACGTCATGGACATTACCTATGTGTTTCTTGAAAGAAGCAGTGATAGCGAGGTTTCACGAAATACCACCATCTCCCACGGGTCATACTGAACTCGGCAGGTCCCACGAATCACAAATTCAAAGACCCCAAATCAAGTCTACCAAGGTTAGTAATGCTGTGAGCAAGATGGCTAGAATGCAGTAACGCAATTTTACTCATATATACAAATATTTACCTCCCTGATTAATTCCAGAGTTGTTGGCTAGGGACTCGAACCCGCTGACCGTCAGAGATCGACAGCACGGGTCTGATTACGGGGGGCGTAACAGGAACAGAATGAGGATGACTAAGGCACGAAGGACCCGTTAAAAGAGACGACAGTGTTCAACCAGACGCCCTTATGAGATGGTCATTGGACATTAGCCTATGTACGTTGTCTTGAAAGAACAGTGATATCGATGTTTCACTCACATCTCCCACGGCCACCCCGCACCCACGGAATCACACATTCAAGTCCCAAATCAAGTTACCAAGGTTATATGTGTGAGAAGATGGTAGAATGCAGTAACGCATTTTAATATATACAAATATTTACCTCCCTGACCGGGACTCGAACCCGCGCCGTAAGATCGACAGGCACGGTTGATACCGTTCAGCTACACGACCCGTAAAAGAGATGTTCAACCAGACCCCTTCTGAGATGTCATGGACATTACCTATGTGTTCTTGAAAGAACAGTGATAGCGAGGTTTCACGAACATCTCCCACGGGCACTCGGCAGCCACGGAATCACAAATTCAAGTCCCAAAT
>NW_028234417.1:6451522-6461522 GCF_977035675.1 Penaeus japonicus | reverse complement strand
TAGGTAGGGAGCAGATATTATTTGACACCTTAAGAATCAAAAGTCGAACCATAATACATATATTTTTTTTTTTTTTTTAAAACATCATCTGCGCGCGAACCCCCCAAAAGCATTGCTCGCGACCCCCCCGAGGGGTCGCGAACCCCCTAGGTGAGAACCACTTGCAAATACTAGCACACACACACATACACAAACACCACACACAAACACAAACATTCACACATTACACACCACAGATAACTTAACACACAAACACCTTTAACACACTACAAACACACACAAAACACTGACGGCACACACCAAAAAAAAACAAACACAACTCTCATGCATCACACTAACACAACACACAACTCCACACAGAATACACAAACCAACACTGCAACACAACTCACACAAACAACATAACAACACACACACACTCAAAACACTATAAAGCCAAAACACATAACACAACAAATCACAAACACAAACACACATCACAAACACAAACAATAACACAAACAAAAACACACACTTCAAACACACAACACAACAACCTGGTATTTGAAACGTCCCGGCGAAAATCCGCGTTTTTGAAATGTCTCTCTCCTCAGCGCCGTCCATCTTATTCTTGATGTTCCAAACGCAAGACCGTGGTGAAAGATAACCCGAGAGTGCAGTCCTTCGAGGATCGTTAAGGAACGGCCAGACAGGCCTGAGGAGCAATTTATTCTTAGGGCCATTCACTTGTAGATCCTGAGGGGTAGGGTAGGGGTAGGGGTAAGAGGGGGCGGGGTGGCAGGGTGGTGGAAGGGTGTAGGTAAGAACGCAAGGGGTGGAAGACGAGGTGAGGGGTTGGATGGAAAGAAAGTGTTAACGCGACGCTTGTTTTACAGTATATATATTATATATATGTATATATATTATATAGTATAATATATAGTTATATATAATAATATATAGTATATATTTTTTTTTTTTTTTTGGGGGTTTGGGGGTTTTTTTTTGGGGTTTTTTTTTTTTTGTCAGGCGCGTACATCTCCACTGCAGGGATAGAAGCCTCTCAAGGGGTTATGGCCGGTACCCCACCTATTCTGGCCCTAATTGTATCATTGGTGGGGGGATATATATATTGTATATATATATATATATAGTATATATATATCTATAGATGATTTTATATATTGTTCTACAGACTTACCAACTAAGAATCGATACCCTAACACAAAAGCGATAACCACTTCTCATTACTAATATATGATCACGTTATATATACAGTAAAACACCTCATATTTATATATATATAAGTTATATATTTTGATATAGTAGATATTTATAGTTTCATATACTTATAGTGAGTTATACATATATAATATTGTTGACTTACATTTTGAATATATAAGAGTTGTTTATATATGTTATTTAGTATATTTTTATATATATTTAACAGTTTGTGATTTTTGAGTTTGGGAGTTTATAATTTTATATTTTCTTTGACATTAGATTTATTTAGATTTATATATATATATATTTATATAATATATTGATAGTTATATATTGATTTTATACATACAAACTATATATATTATATAATAGTTAGATATATATAATATTAATAATAATATATATATATATATAATATATAGTAATATATCATACATTCACATGCATAAGTATATATATAGTTATATATTTTATTATAGTTTATATATATATGATATATATATTATATATAGGTTAATATATATTATATATATGATATATAGATCTACATATATATATATATATATATAATTATAAATATAGTTTTTTTGTTCTCATTATATATATTGATATATATATAGTATATATATATGATATATAAAAATTGTTGTGTTGGGATGAGGCATACATACATACATGCATATATATATATATATATAAAGTTTTATATATATATTTATATATATAATTATATTATTTTTGTATATATTATCTATATATATATATATATATTTTATATATATATATATATAATATATAATATATAATCTTGTAGATATATATATATATATTATATATATATATAATATATATATATATATACAATATAATTATATTATATATATATATATATTATTTTGTGTTGGTATATACGTACATATTTGAGTATAAGTGGTATATATATATATAACTATATACATTTATAGTTAGTTATATTTATATGTTTCAGTATATATATATATATATATATTTCTACATACATACATACAATGCATATTTTTATAAGAATATATATATAATATAAATATTATATATATTTGATATATATATGATTATATATGGATAATGTATAATCGATAAATATGAATGATATATATATATATTTATATTATATATATATAGATATATATATAATTTTCTACATACCTTTCACTTACATCAGAATAATATAAAAAAATATGATTTAAACAATATATAGTTATATAGTTTATATATATATATATATATATATGCAAAAAAATATATATACATATATAGATAATATTATATATAATATATATATTTTATATATATAATATATATATATATATGTATACATATATATAAAGTTTCTGAGCATACAGTCACATACATGCGATATTATGAAATCTATATATATTATATATATATATATATTATATATAAATGGATATATATATATATATATATATATAGATTAACGATATATATAAAATATATATATATATATTTATATAAATATAATATATATATATTATTAATATATATATATAGTATAATATATATATATATATATATATAATATATATAAATATATATATATATATTCAAATATAGTTATATAGATATATATATATAACATATATTACTAATATAATATTTATATACGTGTTTATATATAATAGATTTTATATTTTGATATATATATATATATATATATATATATTAGTATAGTGTGTGGTGTGTGTTTTTGGTGTGTGTGTGTGTGTTTTGAGCTGTGGGCCGTGTGTGTGTGTGTGTGTGTGTCGTCAAGTGTATACATATATAAATATTATATATATAGTATATATATATACATCTATATAAATATTATATAATTAGCGATATATATATTTTATATATCAATTTTATATACTATACATATATATGGGTATATATATATATTATATAGTTATATAATAATATAAAAAAAAATATAGTATATATAGTATATAATAGTAATTATATATCATATATAGTATAAATAAATATATAAATATATATATATATAGTATATATTTATATATATAATATCATATATCTATATAAGATATTAAGCGATAGATAGATAGATAGATAGATAGAATATGCATATTGTATATATATCTATTTATAGTATTTATATATATATATATAATAATATATATGTATATATCCCATATATAGTATATATAGATAATTATATATATATAATATATATATTATATGATATATATATATCTAGGATAGATAGATAGATAGACTAGATATGCATATTTGAATCATATAATATATATATCATTTATACTCATATAATATATATATATATATATATATATTGTATGATATATATGTTTAGTAATATATATATATAATATATAAACATATATATGATATATGTATATAAATATATAATTATATATATAATAATATATATATATATTATATATACACACATATCTATTTAAATATTATACATACACCCACACACACACCCCACAACACACACCATCGACACACACACACATTCATATATATATATTATATATATATAGTAAATTGATATATATATATAATATATATATATATATAGTATATATGTATCGGGGAGACGATATATGAAGTGGGTCTTATTGCTATGATTCTATCAATATGATATATAATATATATATATATATATATATATATTAATATGTTTAGAATATAGTTAATATATATATTTATCATATATATATATATATATATAATTATATATATATATATATTCATATATATAAAAATATGTATATGTATATATGTTGATATATACATATCTCATTTAGTACATACTATGATCATATATATTGATATTTTAAATATATATAAACTATATCATATATGTATATATATATATACTATATATATATATATGAGTGAACAATCACTATATATATATTATATATATATGTATATATTGTGTGTGTGTATGTCATTTGTATATATGTTTATACAGATGGATATATCTATATATACATCAGATCCTAATATATATATATCATATATATTATATATTAGTTTATAAATGTAACATTACACATATATATATCTTTCTTTTCTATTTAAATTTATATTCAATAAAACTCTCATAATTATATTGACTTTTATATATATAGGTTATAGTATTAATATATATATTTCACATATATATCATATATCTTATATATATATATTTTTATATAGAGAGTATATATATACTATAAATATATTTATAAGTTATATATTTATATATATGTATACACAGAGCGACACACACACACAACACACACCCCCCCACCAACACACAGAACATAAACACACACTCACACATATCTATATATCAAGATATAGATATATAATATATATATCTATATATGAATATATATATATATATACATATATATACTACATACAAATATATATATATATATATATAGTATATATATACTGATATATATTTATATATATATGTATTATATATAGTGGTGTATGTTATATCTATATATATATATATATAATATATATATATAAAAATACATCAAAATATATATATATATATATATATAAATATATATAATCCTAGAATATATATCATATATATATATACACATATTATCATACATCCAACATACACACACACACACACACACACACACTCACACACCCACCCACACCCACACACCCCCACACACACCACACACACCACACACACACACTCCTCTAGCATCACATATATATATATATCTAAATCTATATCAATTAACTAATATAGATCAAGTATGATATATACATATATTATAAACAAATATGTATATATATATAACTCTAGTATAAGGTGTCATATAACTATAATATCAAGATATATATATTAGGTATGTATATGTATATATGTATTATATACATAAATATATATACATATATATAATATAGTTATATATATTTATATATGATATATAAATTATATATATAATATATAATTATATATATATATATAATATATATATATTGGGTGTATATGTATAGAAATGTATACATCTATATATTTATATGTATACTACGATATATAATCTATATATACAATCTAGCATCCAATAACAATAAATATATTTATATATAATACATGAATATACCCATATACATATACTATTATATATCATAGTATATCATTATCTACACTCTAAATATATATAATCTCTAGCACTATATAGAGTATCTATCTATCTCTCTAATATAAATATGATATATATAATATATGTATATATATATATTTATATATATAATTTATATATTTTTTTTTTTTTTTTTCACCTTAACATTCACTCAGGTAGAAGGCCTCTCAAGAGGTATGCCGTACCCCACCTACTGGCACTAAATTGTATCTTGGTGGGGATATATATATAAATAGAATATATATAATATATATATATATATATAGATACATATATATTCTACATACACACACACACACACACACATTAATTATGTATATATATATATATCTATATAATTTTTATATAATATATATATATATAGTATATATACATACATATCTAACATATATATAATAAATAATATATATATATATTATAAACAGGTATATATAATATATATATATCTATACATACAAACATATATATATATATATATATATATATATATATATTATATAAATATATATATATATATATACAACATACATATATAAATTAAATATATAAATATAATTTATATATATATAGAAATATACATACATACTTGCATATATATATAATATGATATAATATAATAATATAAATATAATAATATTGCTACATATATATATATATATATATATATATGTATATAAATAAAAATATATATATATATACATATATATATATATATATTATATATATAATATATATATATATATATAAGATATATAAATATAATATCTATATATAATATAAATATATATATATATACATACAACATACAACATAAAAATATAATAAATATATATTTATATAAAAAATATATATATAATAGATAAATGTATATATATACATAAATATTATATAGAATATATAATCTATATATATATATAATATATAATATATATATATATACAGACTATATAAATATATAACTATATATCCATATAAACAATATATTTACATAAATAAGATATATATATATATATATCTATATGTAATATACAAAAGTATATATATATATATTATATATATATAAATAGTGATATATATATATATAAATATATATTTCACAAACATACATACACATTTCAATATCTATAATATATATATATATATATATATATATAATAAATATATATATTATAAAATATAAATATTATATATTTAAAAATAATATAAATAATATATATATAATATATATATATAATATATATATATATTAATATTTCTACAAACATATCAACACATGCCTATATAAATATATATATATATATATATATATATATATAGATAATATATATTATATATAAATATATATATATTTATATATATATATAAATATATAAAAAGCAAAAAAATATATATACATCTATATAATATATATATTATCTTTATATATATATATATATATATATATATATATATATATATATCAATATGTATACAAATATATTTTTCTACATACTTACCAATATCATATATATATATATATATAACATATATATAAATATATCTATATATATATATAGATATATATATATATATATAATTATAAAATATATAAATAATATATTTATAATATATATATATATAATATAAAAAAAATATAAATGCAATATATTTATATAAATTCTATATATAGAACTATAGCTATGATTTATATATATATAAATATATAATATATATATATATATATATATTTATCTGATATAAAAATATATAATATATATATTTTATATTATATATATAACATAGAGCGAGAGAGAGGAAGCGGATGAGAGAGAGTATGAGAGAGAGGAGAGGAGAGAGAGAGAGAGAGAGATGAACATATGACACACACCACACACACACACACACGCATATGCAGGGAGTAGAGGACAAGGGAAGAAATCACAAGCAGTGTTAACGTCACATCCTCCGCGTTTTCCTCAGAGTGCCAGTTGAAGTGAACTGCAGCCGCCGTGGACTACGTGTGTGGTCGACGCTTCCAAAAAAAACGGTATTGAAAATTCCGACTTCCGAACTCTTCCGATTGTTCAATATTTTGGGACTGCGCTCTCTGTTTAAGGTCACGCCAGGCTGAGTTGATCAAGTGAAAGAGTTATGATGAGAATGATGTATTTTAATGCTTGTGACACTTCATTTACTGCACTGAATTGGATTTCAATGTTTTATTTAAAGAATATGGAATTACGGAGGAATTTATTTGGTAGCGGTAAACTTTATATTTTATTTTATTTTTATCATATCCGGTTGCCCCTGACATCCGATCAAACGAAAAGGTATAGCTGCCTCAAGCATTCCTCTCCACCCATATAACTTCCTGTTCAAGGAGTGATAGTAACAAAATATTTTGACAAGACAGTTTAAGCAACGAGCGACGTGAGTAGTCGGCATGTAGGCTGCGAACATCATATAAATGTGAAGTAATTCAAAATACAAACTGTATCAAAATGCAGATACGGACACTGCCAAGGACCCCTTCTACGGGTTGGTCCTTTGGGAACCTGAAAGGAGGGGTCAGTAAATGCATTTGATCAAAAAATTCAAGTACTACTCCGCAATTCAAATTAAAAAGGAAAGGCTTCAAAAAAGTACACGTCCTGTCAAAATAAAGGATCCTTCTTCATAGGACCCAAGAGGTACGTCCTCTCTGGAACTGGTTACAAGGCACTTCCCAATTTTAACTTAATAAATTTAAGACTCTATAGAGCAAGTAGGGATTCTTTACGCGTTTGAAGTGTCTGTTTCATTGGGACTATATTGAGTGAGTACTTGAATGTTTGATCAAATGCATTTGCAGGATAAATGCAACAAGAGTTCCTTACCAGATATCCATACTATGAATGCTGATGTTCTCAGATTTTGGGACCGCGTTTTTTATCATATAGGTTTTGGCTGCAGCTGTATCATATTTTTTTATTCATTAATCTGTTATTATTATAGTTTTTACCATTTCATTATTATGATTATCGGTTTCACACTTAATCTTTCATAGTTGTTGCTATTATTATTATCATTATTGCTATGCTATTGAATTTATCAATATCAATACGATCATTATTACTGCTATTATTATCATCATGCTAATTAACATTGTCATTATTATTATCATGGTTAAAATCACTCTCATTATTATTATAATTGATAAGATTATCGTCGGTATCATCATGAGATGGAAAAACGCAAAGCCGAATTCATGCAGATGTATAACTTACCTCCCTGACCCAGTGTTCGCAGTGTTCGAGGGCAGCAGAGGTCAGGGAGGTGTAATAGGTACCAAAATCATTACTATTGTCTTTATCCTCACTATCATCATTACTATTTTTATCACTATTATCCTTGTGATCACTATTATTATTGTTAAACTCTTTATTAAATAAAAATTATAGTTACCAATATCATCATTATCATTATGATCACTCACTACCATCGTCATCATCCTCATCATCAAACACACACACACACACACACACACATATATATATATATATATATATTATATATATATCTATATATATATATATATATAATATTAATATATATATGTATATTTTGCTATATATATTATCTATATCTTATATATATATATATAGATAATATATAGATATATACATACATACATTACACACACACACACACACACACACACACACACACACACATAATATATTATATATATATATATCTATATCTATATATATAATATTTATATATATGTATATGTATGTATATATATACATCAAACAGGGTATATATTTATATATATATATATATATATATATCTTTATTATATATTATATATATATATTATAAATATATATATATAAATATACATACATACACACACACACATATACACACACAACACACGCACGCACGCACACACACAGCTTGGTTCTGGGATACTTTACACTGTTTTTAGAATATTACAAGAAATGGAACAGAGGGAAAAAGAAAGCTGGACAAGAGAACAGCAATCATTAGCAACTGCATTAAAGTAATTACTCCTGGAATGGTAATTATGAATTTGAATTACGGTTAATCAATGAATTGAAACCGCATACTAAAAAAAAAAAAAAAAAAAAAAAAAATTCAGCAACGCATAGCAAATTGCATGACGCCGATTTTTTTTTTCGTGGAAAAAAAGAGATAAAAAGGTTCGTTCGAAAAAAAAGGAAATGATAAAGTCGAAGGAATGTTCAGGAAGGGATAATAAACCACTGGAAATGCCAGAGGAAACAGTAATATACAGCCTAATTTGGGAAAGCCGGAGAGGAAATGGAGATTTGATAAACGGTGCGAAGGATAAGACGACAAAAATGACTCGGAATTACAGAGGAAGATGTTAACGTAAGGAATATGGCATTACCTGGCGACGTAAGGATAACGGACGTGTTTTGTCCGTGTTAGAGAAACCGCCTGTTTTGTCCAACTTTTGAAAATATGTGTGGATTTACACACACACACACACACACACACATACGTACATAGATAGATAATGTGTGTGTGTGTGTGTGTGTGTGTGTGCATGTGTGTGTGCATGTATGTATGTATATACTTGTAAAAGA
>NW_028234417.1:6436409-6441097 GCF_977035675.1 Penaeus japonicus | reverse complement strand
GAAAAAGAGAGAAAAATATTTCATTTTCAGTAGTCGCTATATTGTTTTCGGTATCATACTTATCTCTTTCTTCATGAATGTACCAAAAATAATTAAAAAAAAAAGTGATTATATGAAATCGTAATGAATGTATTCAACATCATCACTAGCATCATCATCATTGTGATTATAAATATAGATAGATAGATAAAAAGATAGACAGATAGATAGGTGGATAGATTTATAGATAGATGGATATAAATATGATTTAAATATATCTAAATATTTTTATTGTGTGTGTGTGTGTGTGTCTGTGTGTGTGTGTGTGTGTGTGTGTGTGTGAAATTGCTGGGGTTCCTTTATTCAAGGAACGATCGCTTTGTAACTCCATTCCTACGTGTTAATTGTGTTCTGTGTGTCTTTACGGTGGCGTGGAATGTCCAGCATGTATGTTGCAGCTGATAGAGATGCACAAAAGGAGTTTTTTTATATCTTCCTACTGAATCGATATAAAAAAAACAAAACCCCACACATCTCGTCTATTATTATCTTATTTTTAATGGAAATTAATGTACGACTCTGCACATAAAATCAAATGCTAACATAAGCTTATTTAAGCTCTGGGACGGGTAATTGTTATGGTAACGGTGAAAGGGGAAAAGGGAGAAAGGAAAAAAAAAAAAAAAAAAAAACAAAAATTTTATAATAATGGTGGCTCTCTGTTTGACCATGCGTCCGGGCTTTTTTTTTTTTTTTTTTTTTATTTTTTTTTTTCCTTTTAAAGGATAGTTCTCCCAATGCTTAGATTGGTGGTGTGGTTTGCAAACGCCATCTCAAAATCAGATATTGCATTTTTTTTTTTTTGAAATTTGTAGAGATATTTTTTTGAAGTGTTAATCATAACGCGTAGGTGGTGTAAATTCAAAGTTTTGAATAAGAGTGTGTGTGTGCGTTTGTAGTTGAGTGTTTTATTGTGTGTGTGTGTTGTGTGTGTTTATGGGTGTGTGGTGGGGTTTATGTTGTTGAGTGTGTTTGTGTTACTGTGATGTGTTTATGTGTGATTGTGTGTGTGTTATGTGTGTGTATGTTTAGTGTGTTTGTGTGTTCCTATTTGTTGTATGGGTGTGGTAGTGTTGTGTGATTGTTTTTGTCTTGATCAATATGGACCATTTACTTACAATGATAGCTAAGGAATATAAATCATTTCTAAGACAAATAGAGGCGGAGGAGGGGGACTAGCAGAATCGGAGTACCTCATTAGTTACCACATAGGGGCAAAAGAAAAGGACTATGAGAGTTAGGTTTAAAGCATTTTATTTTCTTCACCTTTGGTTTACATTTGGTTTACATTTTCATTGTTTTAACCATTCTTTTCATTTTACTGTTTACTTATATACATTGTTTGACATTTCAAGTTTGACTTTTTTTTTCTTTCTCTCTTTCTTTTTTTTTTGAATTTCATGGAGGTTTTGTATGTAATTCCTGGACTACATTTTTATTTTTTTGGGGGGGGGGGGGTCTACATTTTAAGGATATGGGGTGGAAAAGGATATTGAAAGAGGACCATGACCTCAGTTCTCGCCAAAAATTAAGTGGTTTCATTTTGGTATATTAAACAATCAATGTGTCTAAAAAGTACATTTTACAGTCTTGCTTGCAGGGGATTATCGTGTTTTTTCTTTTTTACCATTTTTCTTTAATATTATTTTTAATGCAAGTGAGGGTAAACAAAAGAAGTAAGAAGTAAGCATCTTACATTTCCTGCATTCATTACATGACCAGCAGTTCAGGTTAGTCAAAACAATGATATTACAATGCAAAATAACATAAAAACAAACGTATACATCCGGTAATATCATCTCTTAATTCTCTTCTTTCTACATACAAAGGAAAAGTATTATATATTAGTGCTAAATTTTTCGAGGCCCCCTATTGCTTCATCGCCCTATCATTCATCAAAGTTCATGGACTCTGCAAGGCCTAATATCCGCCCCCGTGTGAGGAAAGGAGAAAGTATGTATAGGGCAAATTCTGGATTTCTCGTTTTTATTTCGGAATTTCAATAAAGGTACCTTCAAAAAAATGGTCTAACATATCTACCGCTGAGGCAGAACAGTAATCATCATACGTATATCTTTTTTGTTTCCACATCACTTTCGCTGGGTATTTAGAACTAGCATCAGTTTTGTTTTGTTGTTGTTTTCGTAAATAATACTATCTTTACTGAAGTCTGATTAGGCTTTGTTTTGTTTTTCGGATGTGCACATTTGAATAGCTTTGTACTTTAACAAGAGTTGAACTATTTCGGGGATAAGGATAAGTATAAGCTAGATGTGCGGAGCAAATGCTGTGTTAGTGCGTGTGTGTGTGCCCGTTTGTGTTACTGTGTGCTGACTCGTGGCAAATTATGCCAGCGAGTGTTGACAGCATGGTGGTAACCGCCAGGTGACAGTGAAAACTCGTGCCTGTTTCTGACTGATGAGCCATGCCTTATATATCCTCAATAGTAGTGTCTTAACTCTCGTACAGTCAGTTATTATTTGTTCAATATAGCCTGATACTCATTAAAACATTGCTATGGAGTTATCATGGAATTACCAATTCATCATAGTGTAGGAGGGCGAGTGCCCCACGAACCCGCTACTACAATAGTAAAATGATACTCTAAGGGCTACATGTTAAACATAGGGAGACATAGTAACAAAATAAATTGTACCTTTGATTCAGAAATCATATTTTCGTTTAACCCTTTCCCTGTCACCCCTCCAGAGGCGAACATTTTTCTAGCTGTCACAGGTGTTTGATTTTTTTTGAAATTTAAATAGTAGAATTTACGTTAATTTGAGTAGCCAGATTTACTAAGGGGGGAAAGGTGTTTTTTAGTTAGAGAGAACACGCTATAATTAAAATATTTTTGATAAATGTTCATTATTCGTTCTTATGAGGACATAAATATTGGAATTGCTCGTATGCCAGGCCAGGAGGAGCCGGCAGCGACCAAGCATAATCTTGTGCCTGAAGACTGTGATGGCAAGGTGTGAATCCCCAACCCAACAGCCATATCTCGACCTGTCAATCATCCGATAGAGTCACATGATCTGATCCGGTACTTCTGTCAAAGTAACTTCCTGATATTTTTCTGCATAGAACAAGCAAAAGAGAACGTTATAAAATACAATATTCTAAAATGCGATGAGACCGTAATTATCTTCTATTGTTTTGCATATATAAATTATTTAGAATCTTTTTTTTTTTTGTAAGTAAAAAAAATCATTCGTGCGTGCATGCATATAGGGACCACGTACGCGCACAATTATATATACAAAAATGCTTTATATGTATTTCTATATCCGATATGTATCTACCTAATCTATCTATATATATGTATATATACATATATATAAATAATATATATATATTTTATATTATATTTATATATAATATATTATATTATATATATATATATATTGTATGTGTATATATATACATATACAAATAAATATATATATATATATTTACATTATATATATATATATATTTATATATATATACATATATATATTATATATATATATATATATATATTTTTTTTTTGATATATATATATATATATATATATACTATATATGCAAACACACACACACACACATACACACAACAGCACACACAATATGTATATATATATATATATATGTATATATATACATATATATGTATAGAATATATATATATATATATATATATATATATATATATATTACATACATATACATATAATATAATATACATAAATATATATCATATATATATAAATATATATTATATATATCATATATATATATTATCTATATATGTAAGTATATTTATATATATATTATATATATATTTATATATATATTTTTTATATATTATATATACTCACTCTTAGATAGATAGTTGTGTGTGTGTGTGTGTGTGTGTGTGTGGTGTATGTTGTGTGTGTGTATGTGTGGTGTGATGTAGTTTGCAATATATAGCGAAACATATATATATATAGATACCTATATATATATATATAAATATATAATATTCATATATATATATATATAGAATGTAAATGGATATATATATATTTATTTGTATACAACACACACACCACTTATGCACACACACACACACACTCAGTACACCCCCCCACACACACACACACACACACATATATTTATTATAATATATTATATATATATATTTCACAATATCATATATAATTATATCATACATCATATATATATTTATATATATAATATATATATATATATATATATATACTCTGTATCTATAATATATGACATGTATATTATATATATAGTATATATATATATATATAATATTTATATATATTTATATATATTATATATATATATCGGTTACATAGACTTACAACCGCGCGCACACACACACAACACTTAACGCGCACGCACAACACACGCACACACCACACACACACACAACACAACCACACTCCCACACACTTACGCGCGCACACTCACACACACTTTGACGGCGCAACGCCACCACACACGCACACACACCACACACACACACACAACTTCACACACTTACGCGCGCCACAACTACCCCCACACTACACATTACATATATATACGTATATATATGTACTATTCTAATATATATATATATACATACATATATTACATTCTATTTACATA
>NW_028234417.1:6419891-6424891 GCF_977035675.1 Penaeus japonicus | reverse complement strand
GAAAGAGATAGAAAGAGAGAGATAACACCAAAGAATTATGGCCCCCAAAAAAGAAGAGAAAAATCCATGCGAGACACAAACAAACAAAAAATGGCGTATCAGGGTGCTGGCTGGAGACAGAGACAAAGCGATGATATTATCAAGAGCTGTAGACGAACCTGTGTCTGTGTTTGCCGCCATTAATTACGGCAAAAAAAACAAGAGTATAATAAAAAGAAAAAGAAAATCTGTACTGAATAAGTCATCACCTCGGTTTCTTTTGTCCCTAAATAATGTGTATATGGCGGGTGTGTGTCGGGGGGAGGGGAGGGGGGACTGTGTGTGGGAAGGGAAGGGGGTTTTGAGAATTAGGATATCTTGTAGCTTGGTTAGAGAAAAGATGGGGAGCGAAAAGTGAAAAGGGGGAAGAAAGATGTACAGATCGCGTAAATAGATAGATTCAAATAGATAATACAAATTGATGGATATATGAACATAGATATAATCAGGCAAACGGATATATGCAGAGAGATAGATATATACAGGTAGACACCAGTGGAAAACATAAATCTGAACACAAAGGATACAATAGGAAACATAAAAAGGCAATCCAGATACAAAGATAGTGAAACAGTATGCGTCGTGTCCGTAGACTTTTTCCTCCTCCAAGTAAAAACTGTAGACCGAAGACCCAACACAGAATGGGGGATTTATGCGTAGTTTCTCGAGCTATAACTGCGTCTTGCACAGAGTAGATTCCTATTCATCTTCTCTCTATTTTGGAGGAAATTTTATAAGAGAAAGTAGGCGGAAATGTTTTGTTTGAATATTCATGTTTTTTTGTTGTTGTTGCATAATGTACTTTTTTTTTATTTTTCTTCTTTTTCCTCTTCTTTTTTTCTTACTATTATTATTCTGCTCCTTTTTCTTCTCCTTTTTTTCTTCTTTCTCTTCTTCATCTTCTACCTCTTCCTCCTCTGCTTCTCCTTCTTCTCCTTCTCCATTTATTTCTTTTTTTTTTCTTTCTTTCTTTCTTTCTCTTTTTTTCGTAACCCCTTTCGTTTCCTTCATCTTCTTTTTTTTATCCATACATTCCTTTATTCATTTGAAATCATACTCTGTCTCTTCATCATTTTAAACCCTTTCTCTTCCTTTTTTTTCCCTTTTCTTCATCTCCTCTTTTTTTTCTTTTCTCTGAAGGTTTTATTCGTGATACCTGAAACATCTGTGCAGCTTCGTAAAGTCAGCCATCTTGATAGTGGAAGAAATACTTTGCTCGTTATCTCAGTACAAGAGAAAGACGGATATATTTTCTTTCTTTCCTTCTTTCTTTCTTTTCTTTCTTTCTTTCTAGTTCTTTTTTATCGTCCTTTCTTTCTTCCCAGTTCTTTTTTAGCCTCCTTTCATTCTTACACTCTTTCTTGAATATCCCTATTTTCCTTCCTTTTCTTAATTGCATTTAGGAAACTTTTACAAAAGAAAATTCTTCTCCGTTTTTTTTACTTTCTCTAAACATACTATTTTCGAGGGAGTTTAAGGGTGGCGTTATTTTCCTTGCTTGACTAAAAGGGTGAAGTTGGTTGCTACAGGTATTTCTTAAGGGTATATTTTAATGGTATTTCTTAAGGGTTTTATTTTAGATGTATATCCTGAGGGTAATTCTGAAAGTTATATCTTTAAGGTATTACTTTAAGGTAGGCCTATTTTCTGGAGCGATTCCTGGTATTTATCTTTATCTTTTTCCATTAAAAGTTTTCAAAGTCGTTTCTGTGGAGGCTAATGAGATGATACACTAGATGTGGTTTGTAAGAGGGAAAGGGAGGGGGAGGGAGGGAGAGAAAGTGAAGGAGGGAGAGAGAGAGAGAGGGAGAGATGGTGAGAGAGAGAGAGAGGGGGGGGGGAGGGAGAGAGAGAGAGAAAGGAGAGGAGAGAGAGAGAGAGAGAGAGAGAGAGAGAGAGAGAGAGAGAGAGAGAAGGGGAGTGAGGAGACAGAGAGAGGAAGAGAAGGAAGAGAGGAGAGAGAGGGACAGAGAGAAGAGACAAGAGAGAGAGAGAGAGAGAGAGAGGAGAGAAGGAGAGAGGAGAGGAGGAGAAAGAAGAGAGAGAGAAGAGGTGAGAGAGAGAGAGAGAGAGAGAGAGAGAGAGAGAGAGAGAGAGAGAGAGAGAGAGAGAGAGAGAGAGAGAGGGAGAGAGAGAGAGAGAGAGAGAGACAGAAAGAGAGAGAGTCAGAGAGACAGAGAGAGCGAGAGAGAGGAGTACATAAAGAAAACACAACGGCTTTCGAGAGACACAAAGAAGGAAAAAGCGTCCTTTCATTCTTACACTCTTTCTTGAATATCCCTATTTTCCTTCCTTTTCTTAATTGCATTTAGGAAACTTTTACAAAAGAAAATTCTTCCCCGTTTTTTTACTTTCTCTAAACATACTATTTTCGAGGGAGTTTAAGGGTGGCGTTATTTTCCTTGCTTGACTAAAAGGGTGAAGTTGGTTGCTACAGGTATTTCTTAAGGGTATATTTTAATGGTATTTTTTATGGGTTTTATTTTAGATGTATATCCTGAGGGTAATTCTGAAAGTTATATCTTTAAGGTATTACTTTAAGGTAGGCCTATTTTCTGGAGCGATTCCTCCGTGACTGGTATTTATCTTGGCGATTTTTTCCATTAAAAGTTTTCAAAGTCGTTTCTGTGGAGGCTAATGAGATGATACACTAGATGTGGTTTGTAAGAGGGAAAGGGAGGGGGAGGGAGGGAGAGAAAGTGAAGGAGGGAGAGAGAGAGAGGGAGAGATGGTGAGAGAGAGAGAGAGGGGGGGGGAGGGAGAGAGAAAGAGGGAGAGAGAGAGAGAAAGAGAGAGAGAGAGAGAGAGAGAGAGAGGGGGAGAGCGGAGGAGAGAGAGAGAGAGGGAGAGAAGGGAGGAGAGAGAGGAGACAGAGGAGAACAGAGAGAGAGAGGAGAGACCAGAGAGGGGACAGAGAGAGCGAGAGGAGATGTGAGTGAGGAGTAGAGATTAGAGAGAGAGAGATATAAAGAGACGCGACGGCTATTTATGAGTTCGAGGATGAATAGTATGATTTCGGAGAGAAGAGAGTCTTAGAATAGATACGGGGAATACCCGCGAACAGGAAGGACAGCGGATGGGAAAATGAGGCGAGAGTAAGTTTATTGGAGAGGACTACAAGATTGAGGTCGAGGCCCAACCAAAAGTGGACAGCGCCAAGTGCCCGTCAACCAGGTAACGACCCTCCTGAAGGCGGTGTCCCTCGGCCGAATGAGCAGTAACTCGACGAAAATGCTCTAACATCTCTGCCCTCAGAGGTCGTCTACGAGGGTCTTCACGAGCCGAGGCGACGCTAAGAGTTTGCGTAGGGCGTATAATGGGAATTTTTCCGAGCGTTGCGATAGAGAGAACGATACCCAGGCGGACACCTGCAATATTGCGAGAGAGGTAAGGTTTGGGTTTGGTGCTTGTTTGTTTGTTTTTTTGTTTTTTATCAATTTTCGTTTGGTTTTGGCGTTATCATTTTTTGTCGTATTTTTTTCATTGTTATTGTCTTTTGTTTTCTTTCTTATGATTGATTTCGTTGTTATTTTTGTCATAAATCTTGGTAGCAATACCCGTCTTATCTTTGTCATGGCTATAGTTTGTGTAGTTGTTATCATTATTATTGTTGCTGTTGTTGGTATCATAAATGTTTTTATTATTATTATGATTATTTTCATTACTAATGTTATGGTTATGATTACCATCCTTATTAATGTTATTATCTTTATTGCCACTATCATTATTGTTTTAATATTATCAATACCATTATTGTTGTTTGATATCATCATTACTATCATTATAAACAGTGTTATCATCTTCATTATCTTATTATTATCATCATTATTATTATCATCACCATCATCCTTATTTCTTTCACTACTAATATCATTATTTATATTATTACTATCATCATCATCACTATCGGTATTATCATTATCATTATCTATATCATCATCATCAGCACGCATACATTTATCATTATCATCATTATTATCATCATTATTATCATTATCACCATCATTCTTAGGCTACTATCATTATATACTATTTTTATTATCATTATTATCGTCATGATCATTGTTATCAATATCATTATTATAGTTATTATTGTCATCATTATTATCAATATTGTATCAATATCATTATTACAATTTTTATCATCATTATTATTATCAATATTGTTATTATTATAATTATCTTGTTATTGTTATAATTGGTTTCATTATCATTATTGTTATTAATATCATCGTTATTCTGCGTGTTGCTGTTGTTGTCATCATTATCATATGATATCATAATATCATTAGAATCATCATTATTGTTTTCATTATCATGATTATTGTGATCATTTCATTATCATCAGTATTATAATTTTCTTTATTGTAATCATTATCGTCGGCTATACAGCTATCTTTATCATGATTTTGGCTCTATCATCTTTTTCCATAATATCACCATTATCATTATTGTTATTATCCTTATTATTATCATCATTGATTATTGTGATTTATTATTATTATGATTTTCATTCTTATCATTATTATTATCATTACTATTATTTTCATTAACATCATTATTGTTGATTTTGTTATCCTCATTATCATCATTGTTATCATCATTGTTACTATTATTGTAATTATCATCCTCATTACCATAATCATCATCGCCATATCATCATTGATACTATTATTATCACTAGCATCATCATTACCATAACTATTGGTTGTTATTCTAATTATCCGTATTTTTACCATCATTATCATTATTAACACTATTATCATTACCATCATTATCGTCTTTATTATTGTTATTATTGTTTTCATTATTATCGTCACTATCATTATCACTATTACTACTATTGCCACTATTAAGGATATTGTTGTTATTATCCTCATTACCGTTGTCTTGTAATCATCAAAGACATTATCATCATTTCTTATCTTCATCTGTATCTTTCTTCATCATTGTCATTATTT
>NW_028234417.1:6397391-6409891 GCF_977035675.1 Penaeus japonicus | reverse complement strand
CAAAGAGATGAAAACCTGGTAGAAGTGATTAATAAACTTCTAATTATCATAATTTCGTCATTAATATACCTTTGTGGTGTGATGAAACCGTGACATATTCATCACTCAGTTATCGCCTTAAGGTAGCTATGATGACAGCCTTGGTGACAAGTGGTGAGTGATTTTCTTTATATTTAAGTGAGAACCATTGAATATTTAAGACATTTTAGTGATTAATGCTTATGTTGGTGTTTAACTAATGAACGTAAGATGCCTCAAGTAATTATCATTATAGCACTTTCAAATTTATCATTATACATTTATACATTCTAGTAAGGATCACGTTCACTTTAAACTTCAATTGTGCTCATTATAGATCTATGATAATGACATTTTAAGGCTCACAAGTTCACTTTCGGTCCCAAGTGGTGTTCCTTCTACCCTTAAGCTCCCTCAGGCGGCGACCGTCGACTTGGTGATTAACTGCACATAGGACGAATTTCGGGGCGAGCGCGTGGTGATATCGCCTTAAAGTTGAGAGGAACTTTGTAGGTTTAATACAAAGTTACTGAGGACTTGACGCGTGAGATTTAAGCTGTTAGCGAAATGAGAAACGCCGGATGCTCTGGCTAACAAAGATCAAAGACGATATAACAAGAGTTGTTGAATAAAAGATGCGGCATTCGGAGCGAGCGGTGATCTAGAGAACAGATCGGGCGAGCAACTTGTAAAAGGGGAAGGGAAAGCGGGTCGTTGTCCCCGAACGATATTTATTTAAGCGCTTTTAGGTCCTGTCAGAGGATCTTTCGATCGTGTGAATTCGTCTTTTTGTGGTGTTGGATCGTCTTGTAATCGTGCCAAATCGTGTTTCCTTTGCCTCAATGGATCTTTTTTTTTATTGGACTCTACTTTAGATCGTGTCAGAGGGTCTTTTGGGGGTCTCTCTGTCGCGGCAGTGGGTCTATCTATCGGTCCTATCATGTCAAAAGCTTTTCTCTCGCGGGAAAGAGCGTGTCTACCATATCAAAGGGTTTTTCGAGCTTCAAATTATATGATCTTAAATCACTTTGGAATGAGTTAACGGCTCTCTCTGCCGTATCAAAAATCTCTTTCGACTCTTGTGAAGACTCAGAGACCGCGGAGACAGTCAAATCAATGCAAATGCCTGGATCTTCAGCGAGGGCGGCTGGCGTGACAGGTGCTCTCAGCGTTAAGCATGACAGAAATATCTGGCCCGGGACCAAGTAAGAGGATCTGGAACTTTTCCCAACAATTTTCTTCGGCTTGCTAGTTTTATAACGTTGGTGAATCTCAGTCGGAGCTTCCACGATGCCCTTCCAGCCATTTCCCGACATTTCCTCTAGTTTATGACCTCATTTGCATAGTGAATGCCAACATTTACTCCACCAAAAGTTAGAGGCAAACATGTAACATTTCGCTGAAATAAAAACAAAATGCATTAGCGCTTTAGAAAACATCTGTTTCACCTCCCTATATTTTCGCCGTAAAATTATGCGCATTAGGAGCTCCATCATTTCCAATCACGAGGTGGCAAGTCAGAGTGCAAAACAGTGTCGGTCCACCTGGGCATTAGCCAGCGCCCGCACTCTAACAATACACGCCCGGCTCTGTCTACGTGAGATCTCTCTCCTCTTATTCGCTCTCTCCCTCCCTCTTTCTCTCTCGCTCACTCTGTGGCCTTGCCTCTCTTTATTCGCTCTCTCCCTCCCTCTTTCTCTCTCGCTCACTCTGTGTCCTTGCCTCTCTTTCACTCTGTTCTTCTTTCCAATCTTTCTCTTTCTTTCTCTGTTTTTCACTCCCTCCTTCACTCTTTCTCTCTCACTTACTCTGTGTCCTTGCCTCTCTTTCACTCTGTTCTTTTCTCTTCAATCATCTTTCTCTTTCTTTCTCTGTTTTTCGCTCCCTCCCTCCCTCTTTCTCTCTCACTCAATCTGTGTCCTTGCCTCTCTTTCACTCTGTTCTTTTCTCTTCAATTGTTTTTCTCTTTCTTTCTCTGTTTTTCGCTCTCTCCTTCACTCTTTCTCTCTCACTCACTCTGTGTCCCTGGCTCTCTTTCTCTCAGTTTTTTTTTTTTTTCTCTCTCTCTTTAATCGTTTTTTTTTTTTCTTTCTTTCTTTCTTTCTTTCTTTCTCTATTTTTCGCTTTCTGTTTCTCTATCAATTTTCTTCGTGTCTTTTTCTCTCTTTTCTCTCCTATTCTTCGCTCCCTACTCTCTATTTTCTCACTCTCTCTCTCTTGCTCTCTCTCTCTCGATCTATCTATTTATCTATCTATCTCTCTCTCTCTCTCTCTCTCTCTCTCTCTCTCTCTCTCTCTCTCTCTCTCTCTCTCTCTCTCTCTCTCTCTCTCTCTCTCTCTCTCTCTCTCTCTCTCTCCCTCTCCCTCTCCCTCCTCCTCTCCATTTCCCTCTCTTTCTCCCTCTTCCTTTCCCTCCTTTTTAATCGATATATATATATATATATATATATATATATATATATATATATATATATATATATATATATATATGTTTCGTAGAATATCATCATGCAAAATTACCAGGTCTGAAGAAGAGAAAGGAAGGATGTGTAGCAACGACAGTCATTTCCGTTTCAAAATATTTTCGAATCGTTGCATGATAAACCCAAGCTCTGTTGCAAGCACTTCCAAAAGGTTCTGACGTAATTCACAACACAGTTTTCCCCGGACACTGGCAAGTTCCGGCAACGGAAATTAAAATGGCAAACAGTTTGTCAGCCACGACCCTGGGCCATGTATCACTCAGGATTTATTTAGCTTTTTTAGAAGTTTGAGTCTGGGAAGTAAGAGAAAGAATAGAAAAAAAAACACATATTCTTCTATCCACGAATCTTGTAATGACACGTTTAAAATATAAAAATATTCCGGGCATATATGTGTCTGTGTCTGTAAAGATAAGCTATAGCAGACCACAGTTTAAAATAGCAAAAAAAAAAAACAGAAAAAAAATCTCGCTCGCAAAACCCAAGCATACAAACAAGCACTGTCCAAACACGCAAGCAAACACATACCCGAAAAGAGGTTTTAGGGAATTTCAGCCAGTCAAGAACTACAGGATTTCCAGGTAAGTGGTGTGTCTCCTCAGCTTTAGCCAGCCTTACTGACTCCTACTCTACCCCCCCCCCCACCTTCACCTCCCCTCCCCCCGTATCCTTATCCCCTCTCTCCCCCCCGGTTCACTTTCCAGAATATTCCCCCTCTCCTTCATCTCCCTGAACCCATCACCTTGGATTCATACCCTAAACTGACTCACTTCCCTGCCCCCCCCCCACTTCCCCTCCCCCTACCTCCACCCGAATCACTTTCCTTCGTAACCCTCTAACCTACCCCCTCTTCCCCTTTCCTCCCTTCCCACCTCTCCCCTCCTAGCGCCCTCCTCTCTCCTCCTCTTATCCTTTCTCAGCCCAAACCCCCTCCCCTCTCCCTTCATATCTACCTCCCCTCTCCCTTTCCACCCCCGTCCACCCCTCCTCTCCACTCCAACCACCCCCTACCACCCACCCCCACACACCCGCCTACCCCCTTCCTCTCCTCTCCCACACCCCGACACACTCACACACCCCCACCCCACCAACCCCCACCCCAACCCCCGAAGCCAGCCAGGACCCCGGAATAATGATCGGCGCCGCATGTCCTGAGGCGATTAGCATCCTAATGAAGAGCGAGGATACTTGCGAGGTTTCACAACAAACTCCGTGGACCGAGGCTTCCCGCCCTCGACCTCCGCGACCCTCCGTTGGCAAGGGGACAAGTTGACGGCTCCGCTCTTGGTGATTAGCGAGGATGGGAAGGATAGATTGGGAACTCCGGTGTCCTTAATGTGTGTCTGTCCTATGGATGAAAAGGGGTGTGTGGATGCGTCTCATGGGTGATAGGGACTGTGTGGGTGTGTCCCATGGATGGGAGGAACGTGTGGATGTGTCTTTCGGATGATGGGAACGTGTAGAGATTTTCTCTTGATTAAGAGGACTCTGCGGATGTGATCTAGGAATAAAGGGACTGCGTAGCTGTGTGGATGTGTCTTCCGGATGATTAAACGATGTGGATGTGTCTTCCGGATGATTAAACGATGTGGATATGTCCTAAGAACGTTGGTACTATGTGGATGTGTCCTAAGAAGGAAATGAATGTGTAGATGTGTCCTAATGATGACAGGACTGTGTGGATGTGTCATAACAAAGTAGGTACTGTGTGGATGTCTCCCTCGAATGAAGGGGCATTCTGTCGATGTGCCCTAGGATTGCAGGGCTGAGAGCATGTGTCCTACGGATGAAGGGAATGTGTTCGTGTGTCCAAGGGATGTAGGTTCTGTATGTGTGTGTTCAAAGGTCGAACGAAGGATATAAAAGGCAACAAATCTCATTCTTGTTGTCCGCTGGTGGGTGACATGATGGGTAATTCAAAATGTATGTTCGTGAAAACATTTAAATGCGTCATGGAACATAATTACTTAGATTTTGGTTAAATTTGTATCATGACTGTATGTGTGTGTGAGTGTGTATGTGTCAGTGTGTGTGTGTGTGTGTCTGTTTGTGTGTGTGTGTCTGTTTGTGTGTTCATTCCTGTGCAATTGCAATTACACTTAATCATGACCTCCATCTAGTACTGCGTGCGCCATCAGCCTCCCCACGAGTGAGATCCATACATCTTGAATGACTCGAGCGAATTCTGGATCGCTTTCCGTTCATGTTCTCTAATCCCTTGCTATCTCGAAGGTGCAGATAGTTACACTGTCACAAAGCTATTAAAGTTCATAGTCACACAAAACCACAAAACGTAATGAAATAAAAAAAAAAAAGGGGCATTCACTCTAAAGGGCTTCTCTCAAATACAGCAATTAAAGGGGCCGCGTGAACACGACGCCTCTAGAATTGCCCATTCCTCCGTAAGGCTCAAGTTCATGTTAAATTGGCTATGTGACTGACGCCCATCCACGCTGAGATAGCCCGTGCTAGTGTAATGTTGTCTATTTGGAAACAGACCTTTTAAAAAGTTGTTATACACTGAGGCCCGATATTTCACAAACAACCTAAAGTAAGTATTGAAACATGCAGAGCTAAATGATTAACTTTTCTCATATATGCGTGTGTGTGTGCGTGTGTGTGTTGTTTTTGTGTGTTTTTGTGGGTGTGGTTGGTGTGTGGTTTGTGGTGTGTGTGTGTGTGGTGTGTGTGGTGTGGTGTGTGTTGGTGTGTGTTGTGTGTGTGTGTGTGTGTTGGTGGGGTTGTTTGTGTGTGTGTGTGTGTTTTTGTGGTCGTGTTTGTGTTGTTTTTGTTTAGTGTTTTGTGGTTAGGTGTTGAGTGTCTGTTTGTTAGTCTTGTTGTTTGTGGAGTTTGTGTGACTGGAAGTTTCTTTAACTTTTAAAACGTAGAGCAAAGAAATAGACAAATTAAGTTAGTTTTTTGCAGGCTTCCATAATGTAGGATTTCTTCCGTGTATCAAAGTGGCCTGGCGGCTGGATGCAACCTGTGCTTTGTCTTGGGTGCGCAGGTGTGGTAATCCAGAGTAATGTGTGAAGGCTATTGTGCAATCCCTTGTTCACGTTGGGCTTAAATGCTTTGTTGCGCACTACACACGTACACACACGCACATATACACACACACACACAACACACGCACATATACACACACACACACACACACACGCACATACCCACACACACCCACACTCACACACACACACACACACACACACACACACACACCAAACACACACACTCACACAACACACATACACACACACACACATTATATATATGTATATTTTTATATATATTATATATATATATATATATATAGATATATATATATATAACATTTATATATATATATATATATATTGTGTGTTGTTGTGTGTGTGTATATACATAACATACACAAACACATACACAACACACACAACATATATAGATAAAATATAATATATATATATATATATATAATATATATATATATATTATATATATATATATATACTGGATATATATATATATATATATATATATATATATTATATATATATAATATATATTATATATATATATATATACATTTATATATAAATATATTTATATTTAACGAAACAAAAAAACCAGTAAATGACGATAATGATCGTTGGGAATTAAATAAATGAATACAACGAAGTAAAACTTAACAAAGGTTACCCAAAAGAAAACCCAAAAGTACAAGCGTAATAAACAAACTTCGATCCTAATCACTTGAACTTCGGCACAAGTCGGAGGGTTTTTAGTGCGTGAATTTTTTTTTTTTTTTTTTTTTTTTTTTTTTTTCAAATATTTTTGCTTGAGAAGTTAGGGCTAATGTTGTAGCTCAATTTTTTATTGAAGTTATAATTTTGTGCTTTACATGCTTTGGACGAGAGAGAATTTTAAGGGTTGTTGTTGATTATGAATTATTCATATTGATTTGATAAACACATTATACAGGAAATTCTTATAAAAAAAAAAAAAATAAAATTTAATATTTTATATTATATAAATATTTAAAAATTATGTTTTTTTTTGTGTGGTTGTGGTGTGTGGTGTGTGTGTGTGTGTGTTGTGTGTTGTGTGTGTGTGTGTGTTTATTATATATATATATATATATTATATATATAAATTATATAATATAAATTATATTATTTTATTATGTATGTATTATATATAATATTATATATATATAAAAATATAATATATATAATAATATTAATATATATATATATATTATTATATATATTAATAATAGTTATATATATATATATAAATATATATAATATATATATATATTATTAAAACTTTAAAAATATATATATATTATATATATTATATATATATATATATATATATCTATTATATATGTTAATATATATATATAAATATATATATATATATATAATATATATATATATATAATTATTATAAAATGTCTATATATATACATATATATATATATATATATATATATATATATATATTTAATATAATAACTTAAACAAATATATATATATTATATATATATATATATATATATATATATAATATAACATATAATATTAGATAATATTATATTAATATATATATATATATAATATTTGTATATGTATTTTAATAATGTGTTTATATAATATAGTATTTATTATATTTATATATAAATATATAAATATATTATATTTAATTATTATATTATATATATATTTTTTATTTATATAATATATTATATAAATATATAAATATATATATATATATTAAATAATTATATATATAGAAATATATGTAATATAATATTAATATAAAATATAAATATATATATATATATATATATATATATATCTATTTATATATATATATAATATTAAATTATATTATATATAATATATAAGGGGGGGTATTATATTATATTATTTATTTAAATATTTATATTATATTTTATTTATTTTTATAATAATTATATAATATATTATATATATAATTTAAAAAATTTAAATTATTATATATATATATATTATATATTAATATATATATATAAATAAATATAATATAGTTATAATATAATATAATATATATAAATATTTAAAAAAATACCCAATGACAAAAATAAATACATAATAGGTTGTATGTAAATAGGATGTGATACAGACCCATTTTGGGGATTTACACACTTTCCACGCAAACAATTTACTTTTTGTTTAAAACCCAAACAAGGTGGGGAAACCAGACAACTGAGGTTGCATTAAATTAAAACATTTTTTGCGATTGATTTTCTATTGATGGTATCATCAGATATTGTATATTTACTCGTCGGCACTTTAAACCCTATTCACATTTCAGATTTATGAAACTGACAATAGAATATAGAAAATGGGGAATGATAAGGTTATGAATAATTTTGAAAATGATATCATGAATGGATGCAGTGATTAATGACAGTAATAAGAATCAGTCATAAGAATTACAATGATGATGAGAGTGTTGATAAGGATAATAAAAGAATAAACACAATAGGATAATAACTTAGGTGATAATAATGATATTATTCTAACAACAACAACAAGTAAAAAATAAATAAATAGATTAATTAATAATAAAAAAAACGACAAATGCAGTAGTGTTAGTAATGAAAGTGATAATAGTAAGCACATTTATAGAAATAATAGAACAAAAACAAACATAACATTAATGATAATAACGATAATTGATAATAATGTCATCATTATCATTGTATTATATTAAATTTTATTAAAAGTAGTGTATAGGAGCGGGAAAATTATTCATTGTTTTTATTACCTTATATATCAAAAGTAATTATCTATACTATCGTTACATTATTAGGGTTGAATCAAATTTTTATTTTTTTTTATTTTTTATATTATAACTTTTCATTCAAAATTTTCCTTTTTATTGGTTTTATAACTTTATCAAACAATAAATCATTATCCCTTGTTATCTTTTTTAAAAATTTAATTATTCCTTTTTTTTAACCTTTTTAAAAAACAATTTTTATAATAAACTATTTGTTTTCAAAATTTTCATTTTATTATTCCCTTTTTTTTCTATCGTTATCTTTAATATTCCCTCATTAGTCTTTTCAGTTTTTTTTTATGTTTTGTTATTTTTCCCTTTTTATTGTTATTATATCCCTTTTATCCATCATTTCATTATCATTTACATTGTTGCTTTGATATAAAAATTTTTTAACATTAAAATTGTTGTTTATTAGTCCTAGTATTGGCATCAATCTTTTTCATTAATGTATCTCATTATCGGCCCTTAGCATTTCACATAATCACAAAAACAGAACAACAACAACAATAATTATATATCACATGATTCGAATAAATAATGTTTAACATCATAACAGAATTAACAAAGGGTTGAAATCAAAATTATTTCAAAGAGATAAACCTGTAGAAAATGAAAAATAAACTTCTAATTATATAATTTGTCCCTTAATATCCTTTGTGGGTGATGAACCGTGAATATTCCCTCACTCAAGTTATTGCCTTAAGTAAACTATGAGAAGCCTTGGTGAAATGGTGAGTGATTTTCTTTATTTTAAGAACCCTTGAAAATTTAAACTTTTAGTGATTTTAAAGCTTATGTTGGTGTTTAACTAATGAACTAAGATGCCTCAAGTAATTATCATTAAGCCCTTTCAAATTTCCCTTATACATTTATACATTTAGTACGGATCAAGTTACTTTAACTTCAATTGGCCAATATAGTCTATATTTAAAGACATTTTAAGCCACAAGTTCACTTTCTCCCAAGTGGTGGTTCCCTTTTACCCTAAGCTCCCCCAGGGGCCCGACCGTCGACTTGTGATTAACTGACATAGGAGAATTTCGGGGCGAGCGCGTGGATATCGCCCTTTAAATGAAGGAACTTGTGGTTTAATAAAAAATTTTTGAGGACTTGACGCTGAGTTTAAGCTGTTAGCGAAATGAGAAACGCCGGATGCTCTGGCTAACAAAGATCAAAGACGATATAACAAGAGTTGTTGAATAAAAGATGCGGCATTCGGAGCGAGCGGTGATCTAGAGAACAGATCGGGCGAGCAACTTGTAAAAGGGGAAGGGAAAGCGGGTCGTTGTCCCCGAACGATATTTATTTAAACGCTTTTAGGTCCTGTCAGAGGATCTTTCGATCGTGTGAATTCGTCTTTTTGTGGTGTTGGATCGTCTTGTAATCGTGCCAAAACGTGTTTCCTTTGCCTCAATGGATCTTTTTTTTTTTTATTGGACTCTACTTTAGATCGTGTCAGAGGGTCTTTTGGGGGTCTCTCTGTCGCGGCAGTGGGTCTATCTATCGGTCCTATCATGTCAAAAGCTTTTCTCTCGCGGGAAAGAGCGTGTCTAACATATCAAAGGGTTTTTCGAGCTTCAAATTATATGACCTTAAATCACTTTGGAATGAGTTAACGTCTCTCTCTGCCGTATCAAAAATCTCTTTCGACTCTTGCGAAGACCCAGAGACCGCGGAGACAGTCAAATCAATGCAAATGCCTGGATCTTCAGCGAGGGCGGCTGGCGTGACAGGTGCTCTCAGCGTTAAGCATGACAGAAATATCTGGCCCGGGACCAAGTAAGAGATCTGAACTTTTCCCCAACAATTTTCTTCGTCTTGCTAGTTTTATAACGTTGGTGAATCCTCAGTCCGGAGCTCCACGATGCCCTTCCACCATGTTCCCGACATTCTCCTCTAGTTTATGACCTCATTTGCATAGTGAATGCCAACATTACTCCACCAAAAAGTTAGAGGCAAACAGGTAACATTTCGCTGAAATAAAAAACAAAATGCATAGCGCTTAGAAAACATCTGTTTCACCTCCCTATATTTTCGCCTAAAATTATGCGCATTAGAGCTCCATCATTTCCAATCTCGAGTGGCAAGTCAGAGTGCAAAACAGTGTCGGTCCCACCTGGGCATTAGCCAGCGCCCGCACTCTAACAATACACGCCCGGCTCTGTCTACGTAGATTCTCTCTCTCCCTCTTATTCGCTCTCTCGCCTGCCCTCTTATGCTCTCTCGCTCACTCTGTCCGTCTTGCCTCTCTTTATTCGCTCTCTCCCTCCCTCTTTCTCTCTCGCTCACTCTGTGTCCTTGCCTCTCTTTCACTCTGTTCTTCTTTCCAATCTTTCTCTTTCTTTCTCCGTTTTTTGTTCTCTCCTTCACTCTTTCTCTCTCACTCACTCTGTGTCCGTGCCTCTCTTTCACTCTGTTCTTTTCTCTTCAATCGTCTTTCTCTTTCTTTCTCTGTTTTTTCGCTCTCTCCTTCATTCTTTCTCTCTCACTCACTCAGTGTCCCTGGCTCTCTTTCTCTCAGTTTTTTTTTTCTCTCTCTCTTTAATCGTTTTTTCTTTTTTTCTCTGTTTTTCGCTTCCTGTTTCTCTATCATTTGTCTTCGTGTCTTTTTCTCTCTTTTCTCTCCTATTCTTCGCTCTCTACTCTCTATTGTCTCACTCTCTCTCTCTTGCTCTCTCTCTCGATCTATCTATCTATCTATCTATCTATCTATCTATCTCTCTCTCTCTATCTCTCTCTCTCTCTCTCTCTCTCTCTCCCTCTCTCTCTCTCTCTCTCTCTCTCTCTCTCTCTCTCTCTCTCTCTCTCTCTCTCTCCCTCTCCCTCTCCCTCCTCCTCTCCATTTCCCTCTCCTTCTCCCTCTTCCTTTCCCTCCTTTTTAATCGATATATATATATATTTATGTTTCGTAGAATATCATCATGCAAAATTACCAGGTCTGAAGAAGAGAAAGGAAGGATGTGTAGCAACGACAGTCATTTCCGTTTCAAAATATTTTCGAATCGTTGCATGATAAACCCAAGCTCTGTTGCAAGCACTTCGAAAAGGTTCTGACGTAATTCACAACACAGTTTTCCCCGGACACTGGCAAGTTCCGGCAACGGAAATTAAAATGGCAAACAGTTTGTCAGCCACGACCCTGGGCCATGTATCACTCAGGATTTATTTAGCTTTTTTAGAAGTTTGAGTCTGGATAAGAGAAAGAATAGAAAAAAAACACATATTCTTCTATCCACGAATCTTGTAATGACACGTTTAAAATATAAAAATATTCCGGGCATATATGTGTCTGTGTCTGTAAAGATAAGCTATAGCAGACCACAGTTTAAAATAGCAAAAAAAAAAACAGAAAAAAGAATCTTGCTCGCAAAACCCAAGCATACAAACAAGCACTGTCCAAACACGCAAGCAAACACATACCCGAAAAGAGGTTTTAGGGAATTTCAGCCAGTCAAGAACTACAGGATTTCCAGGTAAGTGGTGTGTCTCCTCAGCTTTAGCCAGCCTTACTGACTCCTACTCTACCCCCCACCCCCCCCCCCCCCCTTACATAGGCTCGCCATTGGTATATATTAATTACTTCCCTCTCTCCCCCCCCGGTTCACTTTCCAGAATATCCCCCCTCCCCTTCACCTCCCTGACCCATCACCTTGGATTCATACCCCTAAACTGACTCACTCCCTGCCCCCCCCCACTTCCCCTCCCCCTACCTGCCACCCGAATCACTTTTTTCCTTCGTACCCCCCTAACCTACCCCCTCTTCCCCTTTCCTCCCTTCCCACCTCTCCCCTCCTAACGCCCTCCTCTCTCCTCCTCTTATCCTTTCTCAGCCCAAACCCCCTCCCCTCTCCCTTCCTCTCCCCCCTCTCTCCCTTTCCACCCCCGCCCACCCCTCCTCTCCACTCCAACCACCCCCTACCACCCACCCCCACACACCCGCCTACCCCCTTCCTCTCCTCTCCCACACCCCGACACACTCACACACCCCCACCCCACCCACCCCCCCCCCCACCCCGAAGCCAGCCAGGACCCCGGAATATGATCGGCGCCCATGTCCTGAGGCGATAGCATCCTAATGAGAGCGAGGATACTTGCGAGGTTTCACAACAAACTCCGTGGACCGAGGCTTCCCGCCCTCGACCTCCGCGACCCTCCGTTGGCAAGGGACAAGTTTGACGGCTT
>NW_028234417.1:6352391-6357391 GCF_977035675.1 Penaeus japonicus | reverse complement strand
TATATATATATATATATATATATATATATATAATATATATATATATATATATATATATAAGTATATGTGTATGAGTGTGTATCCATCTACATATCTATCTGACTATCTATCTAACTCTCTTTTGATATATATGTGTGTATATATATATGTATCATATATATATATATATATATATATATATATATATATATGTATATATATATATATGTATATATATATATATATGTATATATATATATATATAATATATATATATATATATATATATATATATATATATATAATATATATATATATATATATATAAATGATATGTATGTATTTATGTATATATATTATATATATATATATATATATATATATATATATATATATAATATATATATATATGTATGTATATATATATAAATAAATATATATATATATAATGTATACATACATACATATATATATATATATATATATATAAATATATATATATATATAATATATATATATATATATATAATGTATGTATATATATATATATATATATATATATATATATATATATATATATATACATATACATATGTTTATATATATGTGTATATACATGTGTGTGTATGATGAGGTGTATATATGTTCGTGTATTTGTGATTCCTTGTTTGTTTACTTGTGTGTGTGGGTGAATTCTAAAAAATCATATTTCCTTTGACTCATGAACTGAAAGTACACGCCCCATATGGTAAATAAATATTTCCTTTGACCCAACTAGGATTCGAACTCATAATCTCAAACTAATTGTCTATTGCCTTAACTCACTCGGCCATCGTGACCGAGGAGAATAAATGCAATGAAACCGGTATTTATGTGGCGTTCGTTTGCGTGTGTGATGTGTGTGTATATACATATATATGCAGTATATATATATATATATATATATATATATATATTATATATATAATATATATATATATATATATATATATATGTATATATGTATATATATATATATATATATATATATATATATATATATATATATATGTATATATGTATATATATATATATATATATATATATATATATATATATATATATATATATATATATATATATATATATATGTATAGGCGTATGAGTGTGTATCCATCTACATATCTATCTATCTATCTATCTATATTTTGATATATATATATATATATATATATATATATATATATATATATATATATATATATATATGTATGTATATGTGTGTGTGTGTGCGTGTGTGTGTGTGTGTGTATTTATGTGTATATGTATATATATATATATATATATATATATATATATATATATATATATGAATCACAAAAAACACAGTAACGTGCACATAACAGAATTAATAACACTGCCACTAAAAGAAAGGAAAAACTTGCGACGTTTCGAACTTTTTCATGAAAGTTCCTCTTCAGGCGAAAGCAATCCAAAAAATGAATAGAGGAAGTAAATTTAGACAAGAATATATATAGAAAGGATGACCGTAGGCTGACTCAGGTTACAGAAGGATGTTTAAGGTCAATTAATCTAGGGAAAGCTTTTCCTACTAAAAAGGAGGTAAGATCATCCAACCCCCATTGACCAGCACTCAAATTAATATTGGGAATCTTTTTAATTAAAAGAGATTCCAGCATCTTCCTTTCATACGCATTAGACGATTTGTGTATTAACTGAACATTATTCCAATTTAATTGATGACCGGCATCACGCATGTGAACGAAACAAGCATTTGATTCCCTTGCGTACCTGACATCGCGTTTATGTTCACTTATCCTCTTTTCCAACTCTCTACCCGTTTCACCTATGTAGAACTTCGGACATTCCTTGCAAGGAATAGCATAAATGCCAGAAGAAGTGCCAAGAGTAGCGTTGGACGCATTGTGTTTAATCAAAGATTTACGCAACGTGTTAGGATAAGTGAACACTATATCGATGTCCACTTTTTTAAGTAACTGACGCTTGTCATCGAGTGACTGATTAAACGGAACAACGAGTAAGTTATCGGCAGTGTTATTAATTCTGTTATGTGCACGTTACTGTGTTTTTTGTGATTCATCATGGAAGCCACGTTTGGTCCCTTCTTCCTGTCTTTCGTGTTCGCCACTTGCCCGGCGATTGCACGACCTTTTTGGCAGTATGAACAAGCTCTGATTTCCTCCAGGAGGAGGAAAAACCAGGTCAAGTTTCTACAGGATTGCTTACAAGAACAGGTTAGTCCCCCTTCCTTTGGCCAGTACTTTGCTAATTCTAGATTAGGCGTACCTTTTTCCAGTTATGAGGGACATCGTTTACGAGATAGCATTCGTTGTGCTAAGTTAGATGTTGAAGATGCGTTCCATAAAGTCCGTAGGTCACTTAGATTACTGAGAGAAGTTACCCCGGTTCAATTTTTAGATGATCTTTTGGCGTTTGCTGCCCATAGATCTTCCCTTAAAAGTCGTCGTCATCAAGCTTCTCTCCATAATAAACTTAACAATATTTGCTCACGGAGCCCTTGGTCAAAATTTTCTCTCACCGACTCGATTGTTAATTTATCGTCTTATGCTCTTTCTCGCTATGAAACCGAACTTTTAGGCTTTGGATTATCGTTTGCGTCAAAACCCAGTCAAGTTAACTGTTTAGATTATATCAAAGGCCTCGATGGTCTTATTGCTAAACAAAATAAGTACTTTAACAAAGATGTTAGCTACCTTAAGGGAGTCATGTTAAATCCCATTCTCGATTTATTTGATGAATTTAATGGTCTACCTCGGCGTTATTATTTAGCTATCAAGTCGCTTAAACGTAACTCTAATATAGTGATCACCAAAGCGGATAAGGGTAGTAACGTTGTTATCATAGATAAAGTAGATTATGTCCAGAAAGCTCATCTCCTCTTAAATGATAGCACGACTTATCAAAAACTTCGGTCGAATCCTTACCCCTCGGTGACTGAGTCTTTTCGTAGAAATCTCAAACGTATTGCTGCAAAATGCCCCGATCCTAAATTCTTCGATCGTTTCAGGACTGTTAATCCGTCTATTCCTTATTTCTATGGTCTCCCTAAAACTCATAAGGACGGTATCCCCTTAAGACCTATTATTTCGTCATGTAACTCAGTTACTCGCCCATTAGCGTCGTGGCTAGCTAGTAATTTATCACCTCTTCTAGGTTCTTTCTCGAGTAGTCATATTAAGCATTCGATGGATTTCATAGATAAAGTCCGTAATTTACAGACCCACAACATGAAACTCGTAAGTTTTGATGTAGATTCCCTGTTCACAAATGTTCCCCTTGATGATGTACTAAATTTTTTAGAACGTAAACTTACTGCAGCTCCTCATAAGATTCCCATTCCGATTGATCACTTTATTGAACTTGTTCGTTTATGCGTCTCGAATAACGTTTTCTCTTTTGAGGGAGAATTTTATAAACAGACTAACGGTATCGCGATGGGTAGTAGTCTAAGTCCGGTCCTTGCGAATTTATACATGGAAATGTTCGAGACGGAACTCCTTCCGGCCATTCTCCCTCCGGGCTCGATTTGGTTTAGATACGTTGATGATATTTTTTCTATGTGGCCTGTAAACCGTCCGGATTTCGACGATTTTTTACGAAGTCTTAACACTCTTGCTCGTACCATTAAATTCAAAGTAGAATGGGAAAATGCTGGGAAATTACCCTTTCTAGATATAATGTTGCATAATTTCAACGGGTATTTAAAGTTTTCAGTTTACCGGAAACCCACTCATGTTGCTAATTATCTTCATTTTTTCTCATATCATCCTTTATCCATTAAGAAATCAGTAGCCTCGTCTATGTTTCTTAGAGCATATAGGATCAGTGATAATGAGTTTATTGACAGAGAACTTTGCATCATTATGGAGTCTTTTAAGAATCTTGGCTACCCTAAGTTTTTCTTAGAACAAGCGCATTCGTATGCGAGATCCAAATTTTATTCGCAAACTAAAGTCACGCGTAATGATAGGTCCGATAACTTACTCGTTGTTCCGTTTAATCAGTCACTCGATGACAAGCGTCAGTTACTTAAAAAAGTGGACATCGATATAGTGTTCACTTATCCTAACACGTTGCGTAAATCTTTGATTAAACACAATGCGTCCAACGCTACTCTTGGCACTTCTTCTGGCATTTATGCTATTCCTTGCAAGGAATGTCCGAAGTTCTACATAGGTGAAACGGGTAGAGAGTTGGAAAAGAGGATAAGTGAACATAAACGCGATGTCAGGTACGCAAGGGAATCAAATGCTTGTTTCGTTCACATGCGTGATGCCGGTCATCAATTAAATTGGAATAATGTTCAGTTAATACACAAATCGTCTAATGCGTATGAAAGGAAGATGCTGGAATCTCTTTTAATTAAAAAGATTCCCAATATTAATTTGAGTGCTGGTCAATGGGGGTTGGATGATCTTACCTCCTTTTTAGTAGGAAAAGCTTTCCCTAGATTAATTGACCTTAAACATCCTTCTGTGACCTGAGTCAGCCCTTGTCCCTACGGTCATCCTTTCTATATATATTCTTGTCTAAATTTACTTCCTCTATTCATTTTTTGGATTGCTTTCGCCTGAAGAGGAACTTTCATGAAAAAGTTCGAAACGTCGCAAGTTTTTCCTTTCTTTTAGTGGCAGTGTTATTAATATATATATATATATATATATATATATATATATATATATATATATATATATATATATATATATATATATATAAATATATATATATATATATATATATCACCTATTTCTAATACATATATATGGTATATATATGTATATATATATATATACATATATATATGTATATATAAATACATAAATATATATGTATATATATATACATATGTATATATACATATGTATATATATATATATATATATATATATATACATCTATTTATGTATATATATATATATATATATATATATATATATATATATATATATATATATATATATATATATATATATATATAC
>NW_028234417.1:6304891-6309891 GCF_977035675.1 Penaeus japonicus | reverse complement strand
AGAATCAAAGATATTTGATAAGATTTTATTGTTGATATCCCCGTCTGTTTCTATTTCCAGCGTGTCGAGGGGAGACTAAAGGAAAATATGTGAGACGCCCGAGTGATCTCGAAGACCCTTGACGATCTTTGAGTTTTCGTCGAAAAATTACCAAAGATTAACGAGTGAATAAATGATCATACAGACGAATGAATATATAGATGCATTAATGCCTTAATACAGGGACGAATAATGAACAAAATGAAGAGATAGATCGATGGAGAGTAATTCTCTCTTTCATTTCAGCATCCCAGAGCCACACATTCCCAAGAAGCGACAGCTTTGAGAGTAATAGCATCTTTATTCGATGTGTTTTAATCTCCGGGTCGCCGGGAGGCTGTCACCGCATCGCCAAAACAACGCACAATATCGCGGAGCCTTGATGTATGTCTTTGTACATTAGGAGAGTATTCCCGACCTCACGTTGCCATGGAAACTAGAGATTACGTGGGTGTTTGTGTGGATGAAGGGATGTGGGGAGAGGGAGGGAGGGAAGGAGGGAGAGAGGGAGAGGGAGAGAGGGAGGGAGGGAGGGAGAGAGGGAGAGAGGGAGAGATGAAGGGCAGAGGAAGAGAGAGAGTGGGAGAGAGGTTAAAAGGAGAGAGAGAGAGAGTGGGAGAGAGAGAGAGAGTGGGAGAGAGATTAAAAGGAGAGAGAGAGAGACAGAGACAGAGTCGGGGGAGGGGAGAGAAAGAAAGAAAGAAAGAGTAAGATAACAGAATGACAAGTGGAAGACGAAGATGCTCGTGTAATTGGATGCATGTGCACGCCTGTCTGTGTATATGTACGTACCTACATGTGTTCGTAGGTGTGTCTAGAGGGGAGAATCCATCCATACCCGAGAGATTTCTCCACACAGAACACATAAAAGAGAGAGGGGTCACCCGAGGGAAAATCGGATCAGCCAAATCACATCGAGTCAAGTTCTTCCCCTCAAGACAAGGACGAGAGGAGAGCGCAGATACGGCGGGCCCCTTTGATCAGGGTTTATGTCTCGGGAAGTATTTCAGCTCCCCTCTCGTCACTACACCCCTTCCCCCCACCCCTTCTCGTCACTACCCCGTCCTCCTCATCCCCCATTCGTCACTACCCCCTCCACATTTGTGTCTCTCGCTCTCTCTCATTCTCATCTCCCTAAACTCTCTCGTTTGCCTCCCCTTCCCCCCCCCCCTTCCCCCCTCACATCCCAATCACATCATGCTCTCCCCCTCTCATCGCCAATCCCTATATCAGCATGTGTATTGCAGTCTCTCTCTCTCTCTCTCTCTCTCTCTCTCTCTCTCTCTCTCTCTCTCTCTCTCTCTCTCTCTCTCTCTCTCTCTCTCTCTCTCTCTCTCTCTCTCTCTCTGTATCTATCTGTCTATCTATCTATCTCATTCTCTGTCTGTCTGTCTCTCTTTCTCGCTCTCTCTTTCTCTCTATCTATCTATATACCTATTTATCTATCTATCTATCTCTATCTATCTATCTCTTTCTCTCTGTCTATCTGTTTATCTATTTATCTCTCTCTTTCTCTTTCTTTCTCTCTCACCCTCTCCCTCTGTGATGGGTATCTTAGTATGTTGAAGCTAATAACCCACACAAAAAGGAATGTAATGAGAGATAGTTGAGAGACACGGGGTTTATACAATTCACGCAGATAGCCTGACGTTATGATACACGAGATATTTTATGCACTATTGCACAATGATCACTATAAGGGCACGTATGAACAATAGGAGATAGCAGGAGTCAGTGGTAGGTAGCGCAGTCGATCCCGGTCTGTCTGCATGTTATGTGCAGGTTTTCCTATCAGCAGTTCCCCGTAGTGGCAGTCAAAGGTATTTAAAGTGTCAACTTTATTGGATGATAACTATGTATGAAGTATCTATTCATCAAATTTTACCTGACCTGACCGGGTTTATGAGAGGCATCAGAATTGCCTTGCTAGCTAGAATGTGATATAGATTTGTCAAGTAATATTTGTATATTGGCTGTATATAAACATACTATATAATTCTCATCCTCTCCCTCCCTCTCTCCCTCTCTCTCCCTCACTCTCCCTCTCTTTATCCCTCTTTCTATCCCTCTCCTCTCCTCTCCTACTCTCCCTCTCTCTATCCCTCTTTCTATCCCTCTCCTCTCCTCTTCTCTCCTTCTTTCTCTCTCTCTCTCTCTCTCTCTCTCTCTCTCTCTCTCTCTCTCTCTCTCTCTCTCTCTCTCTCTCTCCTTTACCCTCTTCCCTTCTCGCTCTCTCTCTCTCTCTCTCTCTCTCTCTCTCTCTCTCTCTCTCTCTCTCTCTCTCTCTCTCTCTCTCTCTCTCTCTCTCTCTCCTCTTCTCTCCTCCTCTCTCTCTCTCTCTCTCTCTCTCTCTCTCTCTCTCTCTCTCTCTCTCTCTCTCTCTCTCTCTCTCTCTCTCTCTCTCTCTCTCTCTCTCTCTCTCTCTCTCTATCTCTATCTCTATCTCCATCTCTCCCTCTCTCCCTCTCTCTCTTTCTCTCCCCCCCCCCCCTCCTTCCTTCCTTCCTTCGAAGCGTCGGTAATCTCGTTATTGTAAGTAATCCAGGATTATTGAAGGGTGATCATATCAAGGATAACCGAACGTCAGCAAACTAATCTTTTCGAAAAGGCTGAGAAGAAACAGCTGGTTACTTCACAGAGGAACAGCTGGTTGGGGATCTTTGTCTTTGTTGTAATTTTGTTTTTGTTCTTTCTTTTTTTTCTCTTTTTTTTTTCTTCATTTCCTAAATTGTAGTTGATTGTTAGACTTTCTTCTTAGTTCTTCGTATTGGTTGTAGTTCTGTTTGCTTTTCTGTTTCTTTTTTGACTGTTTTTTTTTTTTTCTAAAGTGGGAAAGGAGAATCGTAATTAATTGTTAGACTTTTTTTTTCAAAGTTCTTAATTGTGTTGGGGATTTAATGGCTCTGAGAAGGAGATTTTGTTGTGATTAAGCCCTAACCCTTATGTGTGTGTGTTTTTTAACATATCATTTATTTTTATTGTGATAATAATTATGTTTATGCCTTCTACCCTGGTGAGAAGTGATTTCAATGAAATATGGGAGGGATTGTAAAAAAGAAAACTGTAACCGTAAGTGTTTGTTTGTTAGGATTTCGGTACATTTTATTGGCGTGATCAGTTTTTAGAGCTTAGATAATAAAATATGTTATATACTTCGACGTATGACCTGAAATGTATATATATATTTTTAAGAGGCAATTTTGATTTTCATAAAGATGATATAGTATATAAGTAACGAATAAGATCCTGTAAAATAAATAAATCTTGATAGTTATGTTTTACCAGATTTCATTGTACAAAACTAAACCATTTCGAGCAAATATTAAAGCTCGAATATGTACAAATATTTTCCAGAAACTATCGTAGTCAACTGAAATGAAAATCCTTCCGCCAGAAGAATGCAACTTTGGCTCAATCGGTCTACTGTCTCTAATAGGCATAGTTTATTTACAACACGTCTTGGGTCAAACTTCATTCTAGTAAATTAAGAACCTGTCTGGTAGACTGCTCCAAAATTCCATTCGTCAGTAAATATAGTATGTGTAATAACATTTTCTCATCATCATGTTTTTTGTTGTTGTTGTTGTTGTTTTGATCTGTATCATTATCCCGTCTTTATACAGGGTCTTTGTTCTTAACGAGTCTCTTCCACCTGCCTCTATGCCATGTTTTTATCCAGTCCTTTCTTTCTGATATCCGTTGTTATACCGTCTCTTCACCTTGTCTTGGGCCATCTCTCCTTCTTTCTTTCTTGTACTCTTGTTCTTGTTCATGTCCAGTGTCATTTTCTCGTCACTTTCTCCTTATGTCGTGCCTATGCTATCTCATCCTCGCCCCTGTATCTTCTTCGTCACCACTTTTTCTGATCCCTTAGTTCTTGCGTTGCTGATTGTGCAATGCTTCGTCACGTCACACAACCATCACAAAATCCTCGTGTCAGTCACTTCCATCCTTCTATTCTCTGCCTTCTCTACGGGTCATGTCTCCACTCCGTAAATCATCGCAGGTCGTTTCACGGATTTACACTTCTTTAATTTCACTGTTATTTTCTTGTCCCATAATATTCCTGATACATCTCTGAAGCCTCTTCGGCACGCTTGTATTTTTCCAGTTTTCTTCTTCTTCCTCTTCTTCTTCTTCTTCTCCGTTTTCTTCACTACCGTCAGCCGATAGAGTAGTTCCCATATATTTAAATGCGTATATTCTCCTCAACTCTACACCATCTAGCTAAATGCTTTCACGTCTATCTCGTTCCTGCTCTGAAAACGTGAACACGATCATACTATGTGGAGACTGCACTAAATTCGTGACACCGATTTCGTGAATGGTGGCTGACAGCCTGACACCAAAATCTTCCATGAATATCTTTTCAGATGACATCCTCGATTCAAAGTTTCCCTGCGCGCTGCCATTGCATTGTGTTGATCTTCTATGCCGCGCGAGAGACGGAGGGGAACGGAAGCATTTGCATATTCAGTTGCATATTTTGCAGTTGTTAAATTGCTCTGAATAATTTCATTCTGATTGTCTGACTGGCGCGCTTATATTGTTAAGTATATGGTATAAATAAGTGCTATCAAAATACGGTCCATTTTAGCCCAGTTTATCAACTCTCTATTTCTAATTTTCTATTTTTACCTCCTCGAAGCTTCTGTTAAACATATAGTTCTCGAATTTGCAACTTAAAAACTAAAAAAATAGAAATGTCACCCCTCAAACACCCGCAATAATTACAACGAGAATAATTGTCGATTTTTCTTTTTCTTTTTTTTAATAGACTGGTCTTGCACCACAAAAGACTTGTTAAAGATAGTATAGTTTCACCTTTGACTGTCTATTCACTGGGTCAAAAGGTGTCACACTGGAATACCCAACACCTCGTAGCACATCTATATTTTCCAGTATTTTCCAGCTGCTCTTCTTGACTTCCTAAAATAGATAAAAGATATACTTCTAATTTT
>NW_028234417.1:6284891-6292391 GCF_977035675.1 Penaeus japonicus | reverse complement strand
AGTGTCACTATCATCACTGTTATCATCATTATCATCACCATTACCCTAGCATCATTATTTTGGCTTCAAGCGCACGTGACCAGGGATGTGTTTCATCATTAATTTAATGTGTTGTCTTTCTCTTCACTAATATATTCACAGATTCAGTAACTTTTCTTTTTTTCTGTTCTTCTTATTCTCATTCTTGATATCAGTTCATTCAGAATTATCTCTAGCTATATCATCTTACTCTCCCTTTTCCCCTTTTTCTTCTTATCCTTCCTCTTCCTCTTCTTTTTCATCTTCCTCCTCCTCCTCTTTTTTGTTCTCCATAAACTCCTGAGTATCCATCAAACTTCTTGTATCAATATGTATCTTTTTATATCTTTTTGTATCCAATATGCAACGTATCTTCTCGTATTCTGTATCCTGTGTCTTCTCGTATCCTGTATCTGCCTGTATCTTGCATGTTCTTGCACCTAATCTCTTGCTTATAATGACAGTATTTCGACTGCATTCGCGGTCGTCTGATCTTGGAGTGGGTCGTATTCCTCTTTCAGTCTGCGTTATTGTGCATGCAATGATTCGTCTGCAACAGCATTATCTTCGCTTTCATCTTCACCTTTGTATTAATCTTCCTAATCGTTTCCATCTTCATCTTCGTCTCCATCCACCTCCATCTCCATCTTCATCTTCATCTTCGTCTCCATCTTCATCTGTATCTCTACCTCCACCTCCATCTTCATCTCTATCTCTATCTCTATCTTTATCTTCATCTCCATCTCTATCTCTATCTCCATCTTTATTTCTATCTCTATCTCTATCTCCATCTCCATCTCCATCTCCATCTCCATCTCCATCTCCATCTCCATCTCCATCTCCATCTCCATCTCCATCTCCATCTCTATCTCTATCTCTATCTCCATCTCTATTTCTATCTCTATCTCCATTTCTATCTCCATCTTCATCTCCATCTTCATCTCCATGTATATCTCTATCTCTATCTCCATTTTTATCTCCATCTCCATCTCCATCTCTATCTCTATGCACCTCTACATCTTCTTAACATCTACCCAGAAATGATCATGAGAATTAAACTGGAAGAATGACCTGCAAGAACTTGTTGATAGAGTCAGAATTTAAAGTGAGACAGCAGGTTTTTTTTCCTCAATGCTAATGATGTTGACAATAATCCTTTGACACACGTTCGAATCAACGGAGAACCTATCAAGAATGTGAAAGAATTTGTTCATCTTGGAGCTACTTTCACCAACAGTAATGATGATTCTGTCGAAGTCAAAAGAATAGGTTTAAAAAAAAAAGAAATGCAACAGATACTCTTACAAACACTTGATAAGATAAAAATATATCTCCCTCTACGAGAAGACGACTGATTTTTTTTTTTTTTTTATGCATCTTACGGCTCGGAAAGCTGGGTACTAGAATTAGAATTATTATTATTAATTAGAATTAATTAATTAATAAAAGGAATTAGAAGAAGAGTACTAGTAGAAGAGCATCATTTGGAAAGAAAAGAAAATGAAAAAACGAATGAAGAATTAGTTAAATAATAATAATAATAATTAATTAATGAAAAAAAAAGTATGACAACAGATTCCTAAACACCCTGAATGGCTAAAAAACTGACCTTTATCGGACATGCGCAAAGAAGTCATAAAATAGCCAAGAGATCCCACTCACTGTTATGGTTTATGGTCCACATGGAAGAGCTAGACCGAAAACTCGTTATAGAGACACAATAAAAGAAATATGTAGTTTGAACATGGCCGAAGCCACAAGAATGGTTCAAGATGGCGGCAGTTAGAGAATTGGACCAATCCGGAGCTGTTGATGATTTAGGGATTTCCTTCGGCAAGAGAGGGCGCTGAACAAGACTGAAAGGGTAACGTACTTAAAAATACAATCACTGCATAATAGTACCAGTTGCCTACTACTAGTCGTAGTTGTAGTAATAGTAATGATACTAGCAATGTCATTATCAGCATAATTATTATATAAGTATTATTATTACAAGAGTCGGATAACTTTTGAAAATATTATCATATTCAGTATTACTATTTTACTTTACTTTACTCTTAGTAGAGTTTGTATTATGCTTGATATTTTCATTATTATTGTTATTGTCATTATCATCACTATTACCATTAATATCATCATTATCATTACCATTATCAGTATCATCACCACTGCTACCATCATCATCATCATTATCATCATCATAATTATCATTTTTATTATAATATCATTATCATCATTATTATTATCATTATTAATATTAACATTATTGTTGCCATTACACTATTATCATTAACATTATAATTATTATCAACACTATATCTCTATTTCTAACATCATTATTGCCATTATCATTAGTAGCAGTAGCAGTTTTATTGTTACTATTATCAATAGTATCATTATCATTTCCATTATCATTATTATTAGTATCATTATTATCAATATTATTATCATCGACATTTTTACTACATCTACCATCATTTTTCTCATAATCATTGTTATTACCATTATCCTTATATGTATCATTGTTACTGATATTACCATTATCATTGATATCATTATCATTATCATCATTATGGTTACCATCATCATCTACATCATTGCAGTCATTGCATTTTTTATCGGAGAAATATTCATATTCAACTTTCTATAAAGTTGATTATTACGTCATGTTCGTGTCTGTCAAAATATATCCAAACTAACGATATTCCATTAAAAAAAAAAAAAACAATCCATTTGATACAACTCAAACAACCGAACAGAGTACTCATGTACCTAAAATACAAATATGCATAAATTACATTGGCTATGGAAATATTCATAACAGTTTTATGCCACACAAAAAATAAAGTCTTTGAATACTTTTAAAATATGCAAAAATACAACGTTTTTTGGTTATACCTATTTACGTGGCGAACAATTTGAATGATTTGTCAAACTTTCGAATTTCGCACACACAGCAAACATACTATCATTATTTTTCTATATATTTCAAAAATTTGCTATTTTCCTAAACCTCAACTAACCTACGCAATTAGTATATATATATATATATATATATATAATATATATATATATATATATATATATATATATATATATATATATTTATATATATATATATACACATGCATACATATATACATATACACACACACATACATAAATATATACATAGATATATACATATGTATACATACATACATACGTATACAAACACATAAATATATGCATGAATATATACATATGTATATATATATATATATTTATATATATATATATGTATATATAATATATATTTATATATATATATATATGTATATATATTTATGTATTTCTATAAATATATACATTTGTACACACATACAATCCCCCCACCCACATATATATATATATATATATATATATATATATATATATATATAATATATATATATATATATATATTCATTTATTCATCTATTCATATATATATACATATGTGTGTGTGTGTGTGTTTGTGTGTGTGTGTTTGTTTGTTTGTTTGTTTGCTTGATGGTTTGTTGGTTTGTGTTTGAGCGTGTGTGTGTGTGTTCATATACATAAATATATATAGATATACACATAAATACATATACATATATATATATGAATATACACATATAAATACATAAATATATATATTTATTTATATATATACATATATATACACGTATGTATATGAATAAACATGTATACATATATATACATATATATGAATATATATATATACATATATACATATATATATGCATACATACATATATATATATATATATATATATATATATATATATATATATATTGTGCGTGTGTGTGTAAATATACATAATGTATATAAAACAGCAAAGTCCCTGCTCCCTTCCTTTTCTATGGCACACATTACAGTTTCGTGCAAATCTGACCCTCAGTCTCAGGAATAATAATCTGATGGTAGATAGGAACCCTTCACCACATAAACTGAGGCTTTCGGGAAATGGGCAAATATTTGGGGTAAAATAAGGTAAACAAACTGACATGACAGGTGACTTTCTTTCTTATTTTTTTTATAGACAAACCCAGGATAAAGTCGCAACATTATGATTTAGACATGAATATTTCAAAACCTACCCAACAATGTCCCCAAGAAACATAAACACTCAAGTTTATAACATAGACAGAAATACCTTAAAATCTCCTTCAAGCAAACTGTAATTCAACTTTTGTCAAATCTACCAGGAACATCAGAGAGAGATGCAAATATCGACGATTGGTCAGTTTTCAAAAAAATATAAAAATAAAAAAAAATAAATTAAAAATACTATTTCAGGATACCTGTTTCCTTGCCCCTAGTTCCTAGATTACAGAGGTTTAGATAAGGCTTCATTTTCATAACATTCACTATCACAGGGTTTTCCTTTTTGACTAAACTCTCTACTTGCTATTCTTGAAATCAGAAACCACGATAGATTCAAATTAATAAAACGGACAATGGGCGTATATAAAAAAAATAATAAAAAAAGAATAAAACATAAATAAAAACTTTGGTCGGGGTAAATCAGGGATCTTCAGACACAGGCAACCTATAAAGCTTTCCTGCATTTGTCTTAATGTGTCTTTGCAAGTGGCCGTATCTCGGTGGTAAACCCGTAAATTGGTCATAGGTTGTCTGGGAACTGCCGATTCGTTTCTGTGATTACCAAAACATGGCACTAAAGAGTGTGACGTCTATATATGTAAATATTTCATACCGTTCTTCGTATCTTCGTATAATTATTTTCGTGAATGACACGGGGAACGCTAAAGAGAGAAAGTATTGCCATGCGCATGACGACTGCTAGCACGGAGATAAGATATGTACTTTACGAAGAAACATGCGTAAGCTATAAAAAAAAAAAATAAAAAAAAAATAATAATAATAATAATAATAATAATAATAATAATAATAATAAATAAATAAAAAAAATGCCATGCACACAATGTATTTAAAAAAATTACCTTCCTTCATATGGCCATTACATCAAGAGAAAACACCATTCGTCATCTATCATGGACCGCTTCCTCCGTATCCTGTCAGAAAGATCCTCATATTTTCCGACCTGGCAACTGCAGAAACAATTATTTTCACCGTGGAATTGTGTGATAAGCCAAAACAGCCCATTTTGTAAGTGTTAATAACCAGTGATCTCGTTACTTGTAATTACACCGCGATGAGTTATGTAATTATGTAATTATTCTGATGTCCATGAAATAATGAGATCTCTTTGCACTTACTCTGGGATCCTGTGCGTTTATGTTCTTGATGTTATTAGAGTAATAAATGCTATCGTTGTTGGTATAATTTGCAAAAAAAGGAATGATGATTAGGAAAATTCAGTTGCTATCTGTATTGCTTTCGGTTTTGTCTTTACATATAGCGGTTTTATTTGTTATTTTTTATTCTAGTTCAGGTTGACGATATATATATATATATATATATATATATATATATATATATATATATATATATATACATACATAGACATATATATGTATATATATATATATATATATATATATATATATATATATATGTGTGTGTGTGTGTGTGTGTGTGTGTGTGTATGTATATATATATATATATATATATATATATATATATATATATATATATATATATATATATATGTATGTGTGTGTGTGTGTGTGTGTGTGTGTGTGTGTGTATAGACATATATGTATATTCATAAATATATAGTTATATAGTTACATATATATAAATACAAATATATATATATATACATATGTCATTACTATGTTAATATTATCATCATTGTTATTCGCATTACCATCATGATCTGTGTTATCACGTTATCACGTAGCAACGTTAAAATAACTTTATTCTATGATGACCTGCGTCTGTCTTCATTATCAACAATGTGATTATCTGGACATCATAGCTTCATATTACTAATAGCACTTCATATTACTATTAGCACTTCATATTACTATTAGCACTTCATATTACTAATAGCACTTCATATTACTAATAGCACTTCATATTACTAATAGCACTTCATATTACTAATAGCACTTAATGCAACTCCAGGCAGTGGCAAATGATCTTGTAAAAAGATTCCGAAGTAATATCGCACAGATTTCTTGCAACTATTATAAATATAGCCAAGAAGAATTCAATATAAAACACAACGTAAAAATATTTATTCGTGTTGAGAAATGACATGTGATTCCGTGATGGATGAGTTTTTCTAGTGTTTTATCATCCATTTTCTTTGCCTTGTTTCTTACCAGTTCATGTTATAAAAGTTAGACATGTAATAGAAAACGGATACTGGAAATTAATTTAATTCTGACGATGGGATATGAATATATCGAAATTCTTTAATGATAGATGTATCACGTAAATTGAATAAGTGCATGGATATAACATTGATAAAAAGTATGTATCATTTTCAGTTACACAGAACTTTGTGGGGAATCATTATGCTTGCATGCTACGTACAGATATTGCATGCGCGTAAAATCAGTCACAAAGTGCAGTTTATAATGTTAGTATTTAGTATTACATTGCCAGAAATCACGAAATTCGATTCTTTGAAGTTATCAAAATAGTTATTTTAGCACGATGGCTAAATATTCCTGAAATAGTTTGTATTAGTGCAGTGAATGAAAGTAATATCACGTAATGTGTTTATCTGTCTTTTCCATCTCAAAAATAGTTTACTGTCGTGTAAATCCATTATTTTTAAAACTCAAAATATTACCTATTTTACAACAGGACGACAAAGCGGCGGCAGATGTCAATCTTCTGTTGTATTCTTCTACATAGTTCCTTTTACAGGACTTTTTGAAAAATATTAGTTTAATCATTAACATAAATCCACAAAACAGGTTGATTAATGAGCATGTATTTCCAGAAGCGTGTGACAAGCACTAGGAGGTCAGCTATTGTTCATTTAGAAGTAAATTACTATGAAATTTAAAGATATCAAGAATTTCATTGCGAATATTTTGTATTTCTTAACATACCATAATAGTATATTGATAATTTCCCTACTAGCCTATTAAAGATGCAGAAGTGACACAGCTTCTGAGTTTCTCAAATAATATCTAATTCACACACTTACATCCAAGCCCTGTGCTTCTTTTCTTTCCTTTTTTTATCTTCTTTTTTTTCAACCTCGATACCCCAAAGTTGAACTGCGAGTCAACTTGATACCCCTCTCCAATGATAACCCACTACTTCCAACTTTTAACTTTGAATTTTCTGTTAAAAGAGCAAACAGGACGGCTATGAACAAACAGCTGAACTCTCTATATTTTCAATTCCAGTAGATGAACGAACAAAGTATAATTCTTACACAAAATATTTCCTCACTCTCACATTGTTTTCCTGAAAAAAAAGGAAAATGCCAACGTGATCATCTCCCATTCAAGCCACGATGCAGAGTCAGTATGCCTTCTCTACAAAGACAGAGGACCAGTAGG
>NW_028234417.1:6224891-6227391 GCF_977035675.1 Penaeus japonicus | reverse complement strand
TCCTCATTATTATCTTTATCATTATTAATATATTTCTTATTATCATTATTCTTTTTGTTGTTGTTTTCGTTATCGTCATTATCGTCATCATCTTTATTATTCTATTATTGCAATGAATACTATCATTCTTATGAATGTAATTATTGTTATTGTCTTCATCACTAGCATTATGATCACTGCTATGATTATTATCATCATTATCATTATCATCATTTCCATCATTATTATCATTATATTTATTATTGCTATCATTACTATCATTAATCTCATTAGTATTAGCATTATTATCATCTTTGTCATTATTGTATCATCCTCATTACTATCATTATTATCATCATCATCATTACTATTAGTGATATCACAAATATAATTCCCATTACAATTATTATTATCATTATCATTTCTATTATCATCACTATAATTCTCATCATTATTACCATTATTATTATTGTCGCTGTTGTACATCCTTCTTTTGTTTTTTATTGTCTTTACTATTATGATGTTCACTTTTTATTACCATTACTAAACAGTTCTTTTTACCATTATTATAATCATAATCCTTATCATCATTATCACTACTGTTAACATAACTATCGCCATCAATATATTTTAATTGTTGTTATCATAATCATTATCAACGTCATTATACTGATCATTATTGTTATCATTATCAATATCATTATCATTATTATTATCATTATCATTATTATCATTATCATTATTATCATTATCATTATTGTTATCATCAAGCTTACTCTTATCATTACTCTTATCATTGCTTAAATTTGTATCACTGGCATTGATTGTTATCATCATTACAATCATCATTAGCTTCCATATTCTTCTCACTGTTATCATAATCGAAGATACTTCTTTTACGGTTATCATTATCCTTACTGGTGTTATCTTTTCGTAGCAGTGTCGAAGACGTTATGCCAAAATTATACATAATTTCCAAGACTTTGTCGTACCTGGTCACTAGAGACACCTGGTGGTAGGCCTTCAAACTACTTAGCGAATATCATTATGACGAGAGCTTTTAAGACCCTTATGGGTAAAATATCATTTTTTTGAATCGCAGAGCAATCAAAAAAAGTGAAATCGAATAAAGATAGTTGATCCGTACAGTCAGAAAGTATATAAAGGTTACTCATGTTTAATTGTTTGCGTCTTTGTATCTATGACGTCAATTAGTGACGGCGTTAAATTAAAGCGATGGGACCGAAGCGATCACGAAATGTCAAAGTGGCACAGTCTGGGGGAAGGGCCGGCTTTGTGCGTATTTCTATCAAAGGAACTTTGTTTGATATATATCATTTTCACTTTTTCTCTCAATCTCATCATTTTAGAATGAATTGACTTATGACGTGTGTTAATGCAATTCCTTCATATACTTATCTTTTGCAAAAGTTGTCGGAATGAAAGAAGTGTAGATTTCACTCTTCAAAGCATTGTATACAGAGTATCGTCTTAGAACCATGATGGTCATTTCTTATGCTCTGAAGAGGAGATATGCATTTTTCTAAATGACTGATGTTTCTGTTATGTTCTGATTCATCAATCTGTCGCTCTCTTTTTCTCTCTATCTTTCTGTCCATCGATCTATCTATCCATCTATCTCTCTCTCTCTCTCTCTTTCTCTCTCTCTCTCTCTCTCTCTCTCTCTCTCTCTCTCTCTCTCTCTCTCTCTCTCTCTCTCTTCAATACTTCTCACTCCGTCTATATCTTATTCATATTGCTTATGTTTCCCCTTATTTTCTTTTTTCTCCCTTTCCCTTCATTATTGTTTGATTTTCTCATCATCATCGTTATTTTACCATCTCTCCTCATGTTCAACTTTGAATTCATTGCTTGAACATGCTAATGAACCATCAGACTTCTAGAATTAAAATAAACATATTCCATTTCCCTTGCATGAATATTTACTATAGCAGAACATCAATACATTAAATCAACAAACTACATGCACAACATGAAGCACCTCTAAAAAAGAAAAGAAAAAAACACTGTATGATATTAATCAATTATCCCTTGCCTTCATTAATTGCCCCCTTCTAGCACGAACACTAACGAACAATACTAATTTTCCCCTCTCTCTCTCTCCCTCCTTCCCCTCACCAGGCCGGAAGGGCATGTCATGGGAGGGGGTCGGACCAGCGGCGAAGTCAGCGGGGGGGAGCCTCGTCGAAAACCCCGGAGCCTTCCGCCTCTCACACACAAACCTCGAAGTCCCGTAATAGCGGTGAGTCGCAGCCAGGTTCCTGCTTCCGCACAGATCACCGTCCTTATGTTTTGCTGTCTGCTGTTTCTGGTGTGGTGGCAGCGACGGGATTACGATTTTTTTTTTTTTTTTTTTTTTTTTTTTTTTTGTCATTTTGCAGTAACATTTGCTATTTTTATCATGGCTTTCATTTGCAATGAACTCTGTGCTGACGTATATTTCGATAATTAGACTGTATTTTATACACCAAGCATTATCATTTCATACGCATTTGCTGCT
>NW_028234417.1:6214891-6217391 GCF_977035675.1 Penaeus japonicus | reverse complement strand
CTTTGTGTACATTTTTTTTTATCAGTCTTGCTGTCATATTTATATATAATATATATATATATATATATATATATATATATATATATATATATATATATATATATATATATATATATATATACTTTGCATGTTACCCTGTTTACAGATAGAACTCGAAACGTGTCATATTTGTTCGTTCAAAGTATATCAATGTTATAATATCTCCATTATGTCATGGATCGTTTTCCTGTTACATGTGAAATATTCTTGGTTGACGTGATGTCTCAGGTTAACATACGACGATAGGTGGTCTGGCATTGCTCACTGGCATATATTCTTACGGAACTTTGGTTGGGAAATGTATGCCTTTTGAGGTGGATCTCTTTGGCGGATTTTGCGGCATTTTACTTCAAGCGCATTCCTCTGACTCGAAATCACTAGTCGAGTTACTATCATTATGTAATAAAAATGTAAAGATCATGGATATTAAATCAGTATTTTTATAGTTGTATCTATCATTCAACTGCTTTAGCATCTTTATTATGATGAACTTTTGTCAGACAATAAATAGTCCGTGTCTCAAATGCTGCAAAATTCGGATTGTACATATTCAAGTATACTTATGTGTATGTATGCGTGCTGGTTTGTGTGAGTGTATTTTGATGTTTATACATATGTGTATGCATCTGTGCATTTTTATGTCTATACATACATATATACTTGTGGACATAAATGTGATATATATATATAATATATATATATATATATATATATATATATATATATATATATATATATATATATATATATATATGTATATATATATATATATATATGTATATATATATATATAAATGTATATATACATATATATAAATATATATATGTATTTATATTTATATTTATATGTATGTATGTATGTATATACATGTATGTATGTATATACATGTATGTATGTATATGCATACATATGTGTTATGTTCTACGGTGTATCCTCTAAGTTTGTGGGAGAATTAAACACCGAGCTAAAAGTAAAGTAGGTTCTTTGGAGGTGTTTATACAGCAAAATAAAGCAGGACATTCTGGGTCTCCTCGTGGCCGCAAGGGCGCTCCTCTCGTCTCTCAGGTTGTTGCCAGATGTACGAGGTACATACATGAAGTGTCGTACCACAGAAATACTATTCTCGTACATAAAGACTACATGCTACATATTATACATAGAACGGAATATAAATATAGCAAGCAATGTAAATCATCATACATGTGCTTTTATGTAACATTGTAGTAACTTTGGATATGATATCACGTCATAATATAATTAAAATTAATATTTTGTGTATCATACTATAACACTATAATTTCCCACAATATGTATATGTATATTATTATATATCAGATATATTATTATTATTATTATTATTATTATTATATATAGATATATATACATACACACACACATACACACACACACACACACACACACACACACACACACACATATATATATATATATATATATATATATATATATATATATATATATATATATATATATATATATATATATACATATATACACATACATATATATATACCACACAGACACACACACACACATACACACACACATACACACACACACATATATATATATATATATATATATATATATATATATATATATATATATATATATATATATATATATATATATATATCAGTATGATATATAGAGACTCGATATCAGTAATCCTAGTCTTTTCTACACCGAATTATTCAAAGGAAATAGTGTTATTATCATTCTTGAAAAACTTTTATCAGTAACAAAGCCGATCTCGATAAACTGGTAATGAATCTAATATAAATACATGCAGACACAGGAGAGTAAAAAATGTCCTTCTTATTACAAAAAAGAAACATGGGATATTCTTTAACGAGCGATTTTATGTATACGGTCAAATGATAGGATTGCAAGTTGCATCTACGAAAATTCTACATAGAAAATGTTGGATAAGATTTGGATAAGTGTCGCTGCCCAAGTTTCTGTAGGTGCTGTGTATAGAGATTTGCGTAACATATTGTATGTTTAAGTATGAGACGAATTTCCATTTTTATGTACTGCAATTCTTGACATGTATTTTGTAGCTGTGTATGAATGAATGCTTAAAGATACGTAAGGCGTAAATGTTCACTAATTGTTCCCTTTTTTTACTCCTTTCTTCTAGAATGTTCTGTATAATCATAAAAAAGCATGCACAATTGCCTCAATAAGTTCTTTAACCCTCTGTAGTGTGATGTTTTTAATTCCCTTTATATACTACCCCTTGCCTTTATGATTGCATCATTTATTCGCTCTGCATCTCGACATGAGGTAAGATAGGGAATTTAGGAACTTCCTGAAGCAACTGTACCAACTGCCAAAGTGACTTGTAATCATCATTGATTTTATTCAATGATGGAAAAAAAAACTAACGATGACAATACCTTTTGGGAAGCTGTATGAGTGAAATATGTATTTGTT
>NW_028234417.1:6194891-6202391 GCF_977035675.1 Penaeus japonicus | reverse complement strand
TCCAAGACGCAATGTCTTGCGTTCTGAATGAGTATTTATTGTGCCATGAGACAGCTTTAGCAAATGAATAATACCGTCCTTACTCCCAAACACTGTACTGGAGTAGCTTTTCCTTTATGTTCCCTGTAAAAGCTTATGCATTAAAATTTTTGCTATTTATTTGAAAACTGGGCTTTCTTGTATCACCAAGTAATTTTGGGTTCTATCTTTTCTTATTCCTGCTCCATGGTATCTGAGGTATCAGTCAACTTAAAACATTATGGTTCTAGATATAAGTAATTCAGCCAATATCACATTTCTAGATATGATATAGGTATCTAGTGTCACATTCCTAGATACGTTACTCATCTCCCAATCAAAAAATCAACTTGTAACTGTAACCATTTTTTTTTTCTTGCTAAGAATTATCATAGGTGAGAACAAAAAAATGCTGATATGAATGCTTATGCATTTGATTGGTCTTCATCAAGAGTGAACAGTCAGATAATTTATCAGCATTTATTTTTCTCTTTCCCTCTTTCCTCTACTTATAAATTCATTATTAATGAAATTATAATGATCTTAAGAATAAGTAATTTGTCAGAGGAATCCTTAATTCAGCTAAAAAATGATACCAAGGCATCTTTTTAGAGTATTTGCCACTACAAATAATTAAGTTATAAAGTGTATCATCTGAAGGAAATTGTGTAATTAATGTTCATGTTTATAGTTACCATCAAGCTCTCAGAAATTTGATTGACTGGTACCCTTTTATATTCAGCTTCCCAAGTTCTGATGAAAATAGTTAAGTCACTCAACAGGACTTCCTAAAAATATGATTGACATTTATTCAAAAGGAAGTCCATATTTGTAATTGCACATAATTGAATCTGTACCTAGTGAAAAAAAAAGCAATGCTGTTCAATTTTTTAAGTAGCCTAACTCTTCTACATTTCAGATTCATGGTTTTTGATAGTGTCCCAAAGTCTAGTTGGAAAACCTGATAACCTTGATAGCTTTTGTTTCTCTGAAAGACCCAATAGTTGTTTTCAAGTGGCAGAAGGTGTTCGCTATATGATGCAAATTTAACAAAAGCAATTATGCATACACACACAATCACACATATATAGACACAAATTCATGTGATCAGGCACAAACCCACATAAGCATACATGCACATTAGAGTGAGTGAGCGAGCGAGTGAGTGTGTGAGTGTGTGAGTGAGTCAGTGTGTGTGTGTGTGTGTGTGTGTGTGTGTGTGTGTGTGTGTGTGTGTGTGTGTGTGTGTGTGTGTGTGTGTGTGTGTGTGTGTGAGTGTGTGTGTGTGAGTGTGTGTGTGTGTGTGTGTGTGTGTGTGTGTGAGGGAGAGAGAGAGAGAGAGAGAGAGAGAGAGAGAGAGAGAGAGAGAGAGAGAGAGAGAGTGAGAGTGAGTGAGTGAGTGTGAGTCACATACACACATTTTTCAAACAACTCTAACCATTCACACACACTACCACTCAAACTAAAGCATCTCTAAGCCTCGTTTTTTTTTATCATCAAAATGGTAACTAACAAAAACAAACATTTTATACTATATACTTTATTTACAGTGAGAATGGCTGTACAGATTGTAAATAAGACTAAATATATAGGAAACTCATGGTAATATTTAACCCAAAATAAAACTATATATATGTATACTGCAAACTGCAATAAAGCTTATGAAAATATAAATAATACAAAAATAAATCATCCAGTCCTGTATGTCTGCTCAGGCACCAGGATACAGTCTTAAGAACTTACAGCAGTCAGTCAGTAAGATCCTGGCACAACCATGTAAGATATTAACCAAACTTATTTTTTTTAACTCATTTCATTTTTAAAAATTTCCTTTTTTCAGTATCAATGACTAGCTTCTGCTACTTTCATGGCATGTAACTTTATTGCAGCAAAAGCTCTTATTAATTGCACTTTACCAGAATTCATGAGAGATATTTGTATCTATTTTTAAATGAAAGCAATACTAATGGTTAAAATGCTCTTCAATATTAACTGTTTGGATAACTGAACTCCATAATATTCCTTTCAGTCTCTTCCAATGGATAAAATGTGATAATCCTCCCCTAAAAAGAGACAGTTGAAAAATAACCAATATGCAGTTTCTATCAAAGTTCTTCATCATTGCTAATATTTGTCAATGTTTATTTTCAATGTATGCCATGAAAGTATATATTGAAAACTGTTACACAGGAGGTTGTTTTCAGAACTGCTAACTGACTCTCCACCATAAATATAAGCATAACCATAGCTTAAATTAAAAGAAGAAAAAATCATTGCTAAAAGAAATGCTTGTAATTACTGTGAATTTATTTGCATTACCAACTAAGTGCATGATCAAATCTGCCTTCCAGAGAGAGCAGCATACAAATCCCTAAACATATGAAATCAAAGTGATGGTCTACGCATTCTCAATACTTGAATACCTTTACTGTAAATCTCTACAGAAAACACTGCCCTAAATCATCATCATATGTTTTCTCATTCTACTTCTCTCTTGAGCATTAAGCCCAGAACATTTATGGCGCTGAAAAAGAGAGAGAGAAAAATAATAAAACAGTAAAAACAAAATGTTCACTAAAATTCTCTATGCTGCGTAACAGCTGTGTGAAAAAGGACCAAGATATTCACAGAATATCTATAAGATATTCACAGATCTCTTATAGCTTTACCATAAATTAAGATACAGAAATTACTAGATTATTCTTTTAATTTCAAAATTCTAATACACACATATCACAAGCAATCAATAAAACGTGGGATTACAGAACACACAACTTTCCAAAATTTCCTGACCAGCTTCTTCTTCAGTAGTTTTTACAAACGATCTTACATACATTAAATGTGATACACGGCACCTCTAGAGTAATATAATAAAGCCGGCCTAGAAATTATGCAGTTACTTCCCTCGCAGTCTCAACTACAATGTAATTTGTCGATTCTTGTGTGAGACTGAACTTTCCTGGTTGTCAGTGTATGATAAACCAAGTAATATACAAGTGGATAACACCCAAGTCTTGTTACTTCTGATACATAATTACCAGACAGAATTAACTGTTAGTTAACACATGGACTCCAATTCTGTCAAGTTTACAGAGTTGTTGGATGAACCCAGTTTTTGAGTCTGACAGGTTCAAGTACCAGAGAATAGTTGGTTGGAAACATTATCAATTATCAACTCTCTTGATACAAAGCATCGCAAAATATAATAAGAAAATGCATGACAGTTTAAAAAGGTGAAGAATGTCCTTATTCTTTTTTTTTTTGTATATAAAGATTATTAGAGTAAAGGTAATGGAAACTACAAAGCCTATTGTTGCAGTATAACAGGAACTCTTTTTATGTAAGGGAAAGGAGTGCCAGTGATAAAGAATGACAACTTGCAGTAACAGCGCATTTCTTCATAAATATATCATTGTTGGTGGTTATAGCTAGAAAAAAAAACAGTTTTAGTCAGAAAAGCTCGGCAAAAATATGTTAGCAAAGAAAGATGTTCAATGGTTTAAAATACTGAGAAGAAAAGTCTATACGATGGGTAATGATCACAGGATAAATTATTTTCTTTTTCTAATCCAACAGTCACATGAAGTATGGGATACGTTAATTCAATTCAAAGCCAGTCATACATCCTGATACAGGATAATCAACTGTCATCAAATGCTTCTGTGAGGTATTTACATGTCATTTTGTTGATACCATCCTCTCTCTCTAAAGGGGAAAAAAAAAATAATAATAAAAACTAGAAAAAAAAAAATCATATAGGAAGGATGTTGCTCACAACTTTATTATTATTATTTTTGTTTTACTATGGTCATGCGGTCAAATAAAATAATCTATTGTGGGGGGAAAAAAAGGTTTTGTCATGTAGAATGACACCAGGAATGATTGCTATGACGATTGTATTTCGTCCGGTAGTTAAAGGATGATTGCCACACTTGAGCAAATGTCTACACAATCGGGGACAGATCCTGGGTCACAAAAGAATCAGTCGGCTCCAACCATGATCCAAGTGTACGTGTATATATCCTGTTAATACATCTTGTATTAATCATATGTTCATTGAATTGTTCCAACAAACATCTAACTCTCACTTGGAAACAATGGCTAAAGGATAAGTTAATTAAGTAGTGAAATTACAATGCATTATACAACCTTTCATTATAAAAATATAATTAAATCCTCTTGTGAGAATATCTAAGGCTACAGTTCTCTTCACTTAACTTACACATTCCAAGATTCTCTACACTTCTACCTGAGGCCACATGCTCTACTGCACAACATTTACTTTAGCCCGGGATCCGTCCCCAATACTGCCCAATTAAAACTTTATCTAAGAGCTATTACCCTTATAAACACGTTCAGTCAAAGTAGTGTCAAGGTGTAGGAACTAACTGCAGAACATGGTAAGAAAAAAGTCAGAAACCAAAGAAGTCTCGGTAGACAACCTCTACAAAGACTTCTTAATTCAGATCAGCTGGCAGCATTTGGGTCAATGACTTTTACTACGATTTCTCTTCAGATTGTTTATTAAATTGTTTTGATTGATAAGTCTTGCATTATCAAGTCAATCATAGTGAAAGACTTTCTGTAATGTGCTCAATCAATTTGAAGCATGAAATTCTGTAGAAACCTATCCAATGTATTTGCTTATATAGTGCAAGATTATTGAAAGCTTGGGCTTAAGTTCATGTTATCCAAACAGATCTAGATAATTGCAACTTTTTCTGACAATCATAATGACTGGGACACAGTGATCATGATATCTCCAAACAGAATTACTACAGTCTCTTCCTGGATGATGACTAATATATCTACAAGGGTGACAGCACATTTCTTCATTCCATAAGAATTACTATATTATGACTTAGCTATGAACACACATTCTCAATATGCTGATTCATGTTTCTTTTAAAAATACTTATAATGACATGTTTCACCTAATATTTAAAATAAATACTTGAAATTTCACAACTTGATTTCCATAAAACAAAGAACATCCTAGTCCTCCACTATGAAGGATATGGCTCTCTTAGCCATGTGAATGCTGCTAACTTGCTATGCATTCATGTACCACCTCCTCCAGTATCCGTATCCAATGTATTATCAGAAATACTGCTAGGTTGAGAGACTCCATATGCCGCAAGCTCTGGCAGGAGAGGCAAGGGCCTTGCTGGCCAGTATCGCACAGCCTTCATGCTCTCTGCTTCACGTTGCAATTTGTGGAGACTGTGTAGAAGGGGCCATACACGTTCCTCCAGCCATTCACCAACTGTCCAGTCGTCAAACCACTCAGATAGAGCTTCTCGAGCTGTCTTCATGAGGAGAGTAACAGCATGAACTCTTGCTGGGAGTTCCTCCAGGTCTTCATCCACTCGCATTGGAGAAGAGAAGTTGTGGCGCCGATTGTAATCTGTGATCCAACCACGGCTCTTTGTTACTCGCTCAATATAGGCCTCAACATCACGTTTGGTGGCATCCAGACGAGCTGTAACCTTGAACACCTGTGCACCAGGGAAGAAGCACCAGGAAAACTTATCCCAGAGATATGGGTCAGCATCAAGGTTAAGCCAAGACTGATATTTTGGGGTCTGCATGCAGTTGAGGGCCTGGTACAATTGTCCTTGAACAGAGGCATTGAAGAATCCATGTGATGCTGCGATCAGATTCACCGAGAGTGATGGCAGGGCAGCAGGAAGCAATTCACAGAGCACTGCAAAATGATCATATCGCTGCCACCCAGTCAGGACTATTCCACGGAAACCACCTGTGAATTTACGGTCTTCTGTGGCCATTACATCAAGCCAATTGAGATTGTTATCCAAGTGTCTCCTTACATTTGGAACTGTTAATTGTTCACCAAATGCACCTTTGAATGCTGATGCAGCCCAAACACGAGGGAAAATCTGACCATATTTGCTCCACACTGATGGCTGGACAAACCTGTAGACATCTTCAGCATAGACCCAAACCATTGGTTCTACAAGATCTCCTAGGTGCACCTCTTGCATGGCTGACTCTGAAACATGGCGTAACATATCATCCCAAACGAGAGGAACTGCTCCATACTTATTTCGGACGTATTTTGCAACAGCTTCAGTGTGCTGCAAAAATAATGTTTCTCGTAACACAAGGCGGCATCTCTCACACTCCCCCATTTGGAATACTTCATCACAGCCAATATGCAGGAAATGAGCACCAGAGTGCAGGGCCATAACTTGGTCAATCATGGATCGCACCAACCACATTGATTCATTGAGCGATGGACAAAGGGCTTGGGGGAGCTCAGGAACTTCTCGGAGGTGAGAAAACCTTTCATGCTTCAAAGCAAATTCCAGATGGCCAAAAGTCTGAACAAGTGGAATCACTTCTAATCCATGATTACGACAAGTTGCTACCAGATTAGAAATCTGTTTTCTTGAGTAATGGTTCTTAGCTGCGATTGTTGCAAGACGACCTTTCCAAGGGAACATATCTTCATACTCCAGCAGGACTGCAGTAGCTCCCTGCCCAGCCAACCAAGGGATAAGCTGTAACAGAGCTGACATCTTTGGGGGTGCTCCTTTCAAGTCAAAATGTACTACACGGTGCGCTGGTATATAGTTGGGTCTATCTGTACGACCATATACAGGTTCTCCATAGGGATTGTAACGGTACTGAGCGCCTGCCCAGTTACCATCACCAACACCAAGATCTTGTTGAGGAGGAAGCAAATCTCCTGGGGGATTCACCTGCTGCTGTTCTTGAGCCTTGCGTTCTGCCACTCGTTTCTGCAAGACTTCAACAGCATGCTGATGCTGCTGCTGAGCTGGATCAGGAGGCAAGGCTTCTTCTTGAATTGCATTTTCATTTTGACTGTTCCAGTCATCATGTTGACGACCATTCTGATTATCCTGCTCATCATGTCTTCTCTGCCAATCACCATGTTGTTGGCTATCGCTCCCTGTAACAAACTTTACATGCTGAATATGTCCGCTTTCTGACTGCTGCTGCCCATGACCATCTCTCTCATGGGAGGAATAAAGTGTGTTCAGGGCTCTGTGTCTGGGTGCAGCTGGCTGATCAAGCGAGTCCCCTGGAGCATATTGCAGATACACAATGCCTACGGTAACCAACACACAAGCTGCCCAAACAACTTGCCGCCTTGATCGCCAAGCACCTACACCAGCTCGCCCAAACCAAGCTCGAATTACTTCCATTTTAGACCTTATGAAGAGAGATGTTGAAGACCTCCTGGACTGATGGTCACCTCCTGGCAGCGTCCAGTGCTGAGCCTCAGATCCTGCAAAGGTAAGATAATGTTAAAGTAGTTATAAATACTAAAGAGTCATTCAAATGAGAGTAAAGATATACATATCTTTTATAAATAATCAAGAAAAAATTATGCAATAATCAATATTCATCTTAATAATGAGTCCACATATAACTGAATACGATGAACACCCTTATAGCTAAGTGCAGACTGTGTAACATAAAAGTAAATTCATC